>NC_056626.2:24804248-25104526 GCF_002870075.4 Lactuca sativa
TAAGAATTTTGACCCTATAAAACCCGACCCTAAATGCCTTAATCGGGTTAGGGTCGGGTCGGGTTAATCGGGTTCAGGTTTTTTTGACACCCCTACAACCAGCTATTATAATATAAAGGTGCAGAAATTCAAACTAACCATTTTCAGATTATATCGTGAAACAATGTGAATAAATTGATATTCAACACAAAATAACAATATGAGATTTAAACAAGAGATTTCCAACTACTTCAGTCATATTTATTAGGATTAAACACAACAAAAAAACATTTTTTTTGTTTATTATAACATCCAACTTTCATTATACCTACCACAACATTTTCAAAGTATCATCTTCAACATTGTAAAACAAGTTTCAACCACTTCAGTAAATATTTTGATAAAAAAAAAAAAGGAAACTAATGTTTGTATTTCAAAATAAAAAACACTTTCCTTCACGTATTTCTAAACCTGACACTCTCACTTATGAATTTTCATCTCCTTACTGCTGATAAGAACTATCAGTGCAAGCATTTGCTTTTGGATTCTAAATTAAAACCCCAAAATTATTAAAGAATTGCAAATAGTGAGTCAACTAAGCTTAGCTCCATCTTCTTCGGTCCTCTTCTTCATCCACAGGGGCATACCACGAAGGCCGCCTCTTGGAATTACTCAATCTATAATTCAAATAAATCTCTTCATTACAAAGTGGCCGCATGGCAACAAGTGCAAGACTTTTCATAATCGGCCCTTCCACTTCACCATTATTGTCAGAAACCCCCCCGGACTTAAACCAAAAACTCCCAAACCTTTTCATCTTCACTCCCTCTCCCTCTTTACCCCCAAAAACTACATTCGGTATATAAACTCTCATACCCTTTTCACTCAAAGGAAAATCATAAGGACAAACCATCACATTAGGCTCCACACCCTTTGCTGGATGGTTTGCAAAATGACCTAAAGCTAATGGATTCCTTCTCTCTAACACCTCATCACCATTAAACCCTAACTTTGACCCTTCTAAAGGTTTACTCAACATCTTCCACACCCGGTCTGACCCTGACCCTGACATTGACCCTGAATCTGAACTAGGGTTTGACTGATAAACCCTAGATTGACCCCATGGTTCTCGGGTTTCACCACCTTGACCCCATGGTTGACCATTGATGATTGTCCCATCGTATCTAGTGATGAGATAAGGGTTTTGTGCATTGATTCTTGGGTATCCAGGGATATAACGGTAAAAAGCCGGAGAGTAGATCACACCTGGGTAGAGTGCTATTACAGAGCCAACATCTGCTTCACCATCTATGAATAAACCTCTTCCAGCTTGTTCATGAGGGATTTGAGATGGTTTTAGCTCAAGGGTGTATCCTGTAACATCTTTTAACTTTTGGGATACCTCTGTGAATGTCAACTGTTTTGTCTCGGGTACATCTGTGCTGAAAATTTCATCGTTAATAAGATTCGACTAAAGAAAGGAATTATATATTATGTGGTTTTAAAGTTAAAGACTTGAATAATAAAAACTAACCAAGAAGATTGATGTTTGTTGGAGTATTTCTACCAATGGCAAGACTAAGGCCACTAGGGCGAGGGGTAGTAGGGTTTTGTTGGGATGATGATTTAAGTGATGGATCATGAGAGTTGAAGTCAGGAAGGAGGATCTCGTCCATTGATGTACAGAAGTTTGTGATTTGAGAATGGATGTTTTCTTGGACTTGTCTTTCTTGATCTGCTAGCTCAGCTTTACTTGCCATGTTGATTATCTCCTCTATATCTGCATCTTCAGCATCTTTCCCCACACGATTGTAGCTGTAATGATAAGTCAGTAATCATGTATCATATATAAGTAAAGCCATGGTTGAAGGTTAGTGTTAGTGTACCTGGTACAGAGGAAGAGGCGATTTATGTCTGCTTCAAATTGAAGGCGTCTTGGATCTTTTGCAAATGTTGGACTTTTCGCCAGTGTTGCCACAAACTAGAAATAGAAGAGAGCATAAACTGAAGTCTGTAAGGCATGTAGCATATGCTATTCTGATTCTTATTAGTTATTACTTCCTTCAAATGTAATATTCCTAGTCAAACAACTATGTTTGCACCATATTGATATGAGTTCATTTACCTTTTCTCTACAGGTTCAGAATTCATACAATAGTTTGAGGTCCAAAGTAACCATCATCATCGAGGTTTAGGTATTTTCTCAGTATCGATGGCGTAGTTAATATAGCACATTTTCAATATTTTGCAAACAAACTACTCGGATCGCAATCCAACCAGAACCCCAATTTACCAAAATCGCAAAGCGGAAGGTGTAGCAAATATAAGCGGAATTTCATGAATACAGTATAGTGTAAGCTTACAAGTACCACATAGCAACAGTTTTTAAGGAAGAAATCCGAAAATATAGCGTCAAATTGACGATTCTAACTGAGAAAACCTAAATGCCCAGAACTGACGGGTACAGCAACGTGGTTGAGGGATTGATAATCGAATGTGAAATTGTTCGTCAGCGTATGCATAATGAAATCTAGATATTGAGTACCTGTTGAAATTTCTGAAAGAGAGACGCCATGAAGTAGGAGAGTAGAGGTGGTGGTCCTCAAGTCGAAACTCTTGGTCTCTTTCGGCTTCCAAATTGACGTAGTTGCCTATGAGAAGACAAAAGGAAAGGAAAGATGAGGGGTCCAAAAGTACAATTAGAAAATTGTGGATGATCAAAATGTAATGGATTCCTAAATCTCATGACATAAAAAATGGAGAAAAATTACAAATTTAGCTGATTCTTTCGATGGTTTTGCTAATTCTTTCAAACATTCTATCATTTTTTTAACCCATAACCTATATTTCTCTCTAAAAAATATTATTCAAAATGTCATCATCTTTATCATCCGATTCGACGGCTGTAGAGGAGACTAAGTTTATCGGTTCCGTCATGGCGAAAACGGTTGTATACTATCAAAACCGACTAGGCGAAACATCACGTGCACGGCCTAACCTAAGAAAGCCTCCGTTACGTAGAAATCATGAAACTGGACACGGTCGCCTTATATAAGATTATTTTGCAGATGACGTCATCTACGCTGTAAAGTTTCGATGTCGGTTCCAGATGAGGAAGGAACTATTCTTACGTATTGTTGGCGATTTGGAAGGCCGCTTTTCATATTTCCAATGGAAAATGGATGCAAGAGAAAAAATGTTTCTCTCCCATTCAAAAATGCACGACTTCAATTCGTCAGCTAGCATACGGCATGGACGCAAACAAATGGGACGAGTATTTTAGGATGTCAGAGCGTACCGTGCAGGAGTGTGTGTACAAATTCTGCAAAGCGATCTTTTTGGTTTATGGCAACAATATTTGCGCAAACCAACTATCAACGATATCCATCAATTGTATACGGTGCATGAAGGCAAACATGGATTCCCCGGAATGCTAGGTAGTATTGATTGCATGCATTGGAGTTGGTCATTATTCCCCAACGCATGACGTGGTCAGTACATGAGAGGCGACCACAAATAGCCGACGATCATTCTAGAGGCTATCGCATCACATGGTCTTTGGATATGGCATGCATTCTTTGGTTCAGCTGGTGCAAACAATGACATCAATGTGCTAGACCAGTCGTCGGTATTCATTAATATCTACCTTGGAAAGTCACACGATGTACCTTTTCAAGCAAATGGGGTAGCATATAAACATGGATATTATCTTACTGACGGTATATATCCTCCCTTGTCTGTTTTTGTGAAATCGTTTACATGTCCTAACAACCCGAAAAGGAAAAAGTTTAAAGAGGCGCAAGAGTCAGCTAGGAAGGATGTGGAGCGAGCATTTGGTGTACTTAAGAGATGTTGGCAAGTACTAACGGTCGAGGCAAGGTCATATGAGGTGAAAAGGTTACAACACGTAATGTATGTATGTATCATATTGCATAATATGATTATTGAAGACGAAGGAAGAGCGATATGCCGATACAACGAAAATGAAGTTTTGCCAAATATCGAAGGAGTAGCCATTGGTACACAAGAGTATAGGGTTAATAGAAGAGAAGTACACAATCGCGACATTCATCAGGCCTTTCGTGCTGATTTGGTGGAGCACATTTATAGGGCTCATATTCAGCCACCTTACGAATTATCTCACGATGATTTGTTTGACGAATCAGACGAGAATTTTGATATGTTCGTCGAGAGTGAAGATTCCGACGACGAGAGTGACGTTGGGGAGAATGATGCAGGCGATCAAGGTGATGACGAAGACGATGATTCCGAGTGACGTATTTTGGTTTAAATAAAATTAAGATATTAATTATGTTTTCTATGTTGTAGGTTGTTTGATTTTTTTTTGTGGGGTTCTTTTTTTATTTTTCTACTTATTTAAATATTAGGGTTAATGTAATTTTTGTTTTAATTAATGAAATGTTTTTTATTTTTAATTAAATTTTATGTTTGATATTAATTTAAAATTTATAAAAAAAATATATTTTATTTAATATAAAAAAAAGTGAGGGAAGGGCTTCCCAACCATTTCTTGTTTTTAGGTGAAGAAAAGGAAAGTGAGAGAAATAAGGGTATGGCCCACCAAAAATAAGGAAAACTTCCCTCCCACACCATCCGGTCTAAAAAGCTAAATTATCATATGGTATAGAGTCGTATGTGATTTCCTTTAAGATTTCTTTTGATTTTACCTATGATTTTGTGTTTTAAAAAAATTAGATAAAATTATGTGATTAGTATATGTAGTTTATCAAAATAGGTACAATCATAATACCTGGTTGGTTTATGTGGTTTAAAAAATGGGTCCATCTAATTAGACTATTTAATAGTCTTAAAGGACCCCCTCATCATCACCTTACTTTTTTTCCTCAAATAAACAATTCATTATATGAATAATTATCTTTTAATAACTATCATTACATAATATTTTTATGTTTTTTATTTGTAATTATTAAGTACTTAATAAATAATGATGAATTTTTTACCAATCATAATACCTTTTTGTGTAAAAGTATTTTAATAATCTTTTTTAAACTTGCAAAATAAAACAGGTTAAATATAATTTTTTTTTAATATTTTTTTTAATCTTGCAAATTAAAATAGGTAAAATATAATTTTTTTTATATATTTTTTAGGTTATTAAACTTGAAAAATAAAATAGGCTAAATATAATTTTTTATATATATTTTTTAGGTTATTCGTATGTAATTTATTAAAATCATTTTATTTAAAAATATTATAACAAAAGACTACAAATATGACGTACTAGTAATAAAACAAAATTTTGAAAGCAGTACATATCAAAAGAGTTCAATTACATTCATACTTAATCCTTGATATGTATCCAAGGTATTTCAGAACTACGAGGCCTATGTTAATTGTATAATTCGAAACGCGACCAATACACAGTTTGCCATAAAGATGCAGACGAGCTTTTATGAGCATTCCAATATGTTGTGGTGGGAGGCATTGAGTAATTTCCTTTTAAAGACACCAAAATATAATGTCTGCCTACAAGTTACACTGTAATGTTTCGGTGAGATTGAAACTCTTCAAGACCTCTCCAAAGAGGGAAGCAAGTTGTAGATTGTTCATGGCTTAGACAATGAACAATCACACCAAACTCGTTGGCAATCAAGTAACCAGTCAAAGGCATAAATATCCAATGTCGCAAATATGTAGGTGATTCGAACCAACACAAAGACTTGTATACCTCATTGAACCCATCAGTAAAAGCTTGTTGGTATGCATAAAATTGACTTTGTAACTCTTCAAGCAATTGTTGGCGAATGTATAACCATTGGTCTTCATTGTGCCCTGGATTAACAGCTACCGCTCGAAACCCACAGTTTCCATCACCGAGTACATCTTGTATCTTGTCGATGTAATCATGAAATACATCAGGAATACTCTTCATTGGGAATGGATCATGCATCCATGGTTCTTCATTTAAGTCAATATCGTACGAATAATTATGCCTTTCAGGTTCTTTATTTAAATCAAACCCAATGAACTCTAATGTGGTAGAGTCGTTGCATCTAGGAGGACCTTGATTTGGAGGGTTGACATTCTTTTTATGTTGTTTCTTCATACTCGGCCGTCCACGGGTCTTATTTTGAACTGTGGGTTCTCCAACATTAATTGTGCACGGATCGTATATCTCTTTAAGTTTTTTCAAATAAAATTTTTTTTCCTGCTTATAACTGCTTGTTGAAATTTTCTTTATACTTTTCAACTTCATTGTCACAACGAATATCACCTTTTTTAAGGCTTCGTATCAAAAATACTAAGCTTTCTCCAAAAGATATCTATTAATCCAAAGGTATTTCTTCACCTGTATTAAAATACAAAATAAATATTTTTGTAATATTTGAAAATTTATATATGCTATAATTGAACATAGTAACCTGAGTTTAAGTAAACAGAAAGCATGCAAACACATGGTAACCCACAACTGGTATGGAGTTTGCAACCACAATTTGAGGAGTCAAACTTTGACGCATTTAACCTTTGGAGCTCTCCTACTATTATATCAAGAGCTTCGTTCGAAACAGAACCTCTTAGTAACCCGAAGTAGTACAAATTGTGATGATTATATCGGAAAATTAAGCTTTTTTCAAAGCTTTCATTGATCGAAGTGAGCTATGACTACATAATTTCATTAATTCGCTACACAAATCTATCGAGATTAGAACTTACAGAGTCCAAAAATCTCTTTAAACTGGCATGTGCACTTTCGACTCTATTGGTTGTGTTGTTTCCAAAATTAAGATGTTGATCAATCCAAACAGATACAAACATTTCTTTGTACTTGTTCAACCAAGTATCTTCTATTTATTTCAAAACACCTGAAGGTGGTGATTTAGAAATATAGTTAACAAATACGTAAATAAATAATAATATGAAGGTTATGATTTAGAAATATAGCTAAAAAAACAAGCTTACGTGGATATTTTATCAACATTTATTGAAGTCGCATGTAGTTTTTCGTGTAATCCATCAATGTTGGAGACTAAATTAGTAAGTTCCATAATGATCTAAAAGAGCGTCGATCATCTTCCAACGTGATCATTTTGTTGCAATGCTTCAAAATGTTTTGTTCAATATGCCATCTACAAAGTAATCGGGCAGCATCCGGAAAAACTGTTTCACATGCCTTGATGATTGCCAACTCTCTGTCTGTGATTATTACACGTGGGTGCATACACGTATCAAGCATCGAATTTAGACAATTTAACACCCAATTATAGTTGGCCTCCTTTTCTCTATGTATAAAGGCAAAGCCTATAGAGAATGTCTTTTGAGTTGATGTCACACCAACAATTTGAACCAACGACTTATTAT
This sequence comes from Lactuca sativa, assembly GCF_002870075.4. Taxonomy (NCBI): domain Eukaryota; kingdom Viridiplantae; phylum Streptophyta; class Magnoliopsida; order Asterales; family Asteraceae; genus Lactuca; species Lactuca sativa. The sequence continues at coordinate 24,811,569 of NC_056626.2, forward strand.
ATTAGTTGGTTTTGTACGTGACATCTATTATCAACACATGTGGAAATGCATTCCATATCTTCCAAGACATTGGATGAACGAAGAATAAATTTTCTAACTTTTTTGAATCACCTGTAGTAAACTCATAGACATATTCATTGGTGTGTAAAAGGGACATAAGAACTTGCATTGGAGTTCTTCCTGCTTGCTCGTGCATCCGAATCTTTTATTGTGCATTGTATATTGTTTTAAATGTCGACACATTGTTTTCGTTTTGAACCTTCAATGTTGACAGGATGTCACGTGACGCCACGTTCTTTCTTGTTTAATTAGCCACCAAACGAGTCTCATCGATAAATAACCGTCTTGCAAATGGATGACCCTCCATATGGTGTGCGGGTGGATGATTATGTTCATCACATATTACCCTTAGCGTCCATTTATCATGTTCTTTTGAATACTTTCCTTCCAATTGAAATTGACGATTAGTCCTTTTGCTTCCAGATGCTCTACTTGTATACACTTTAGGTTTATACTCTCTACCACGATCACATATAAGTATGACTGTATGCACGGAGCCGTTCCCATATGCCTTTGATCTTCCAGTAACAATGACATATCCTAAAGAACGTGTGGTGTTTTGTGTCCACTCCAATAATTCTTCATGAGACTTGAACTTCTGCAATCAAATTTCAAGTGAGTTAGTATATATGTTGTATCTGAAAGCATTATAAATTGATATAATTATATAACCTGATTGGTGGAAAATGCCGAAGTTTTTGTAGAAAAATCTTTATCTCTAGCCGACAAGTTGATTCCTAAAAACTTAAACATCTCTAAAAAAAAAACCACAACATATAAATAATTAGAATATTGAAAAAATATAAAAATAAAAAGTACATAAAAATAAATATTTTATAAAATTTTAATACTAAAAAAGTTTATTAAAATAAATTTTATATAAAAAGACTTATTTTTTTAAGAAAAAAAAAATCCAATTTTCGTTTTTAAAAAAGCCCAATCTTTTATAGCCCAACCCAATACTTTTAAAACCCTAAACCAACTACCTATAAATTAAAAACTAAACCCTAAAATACTAAACTTTTTATCAGCCGCCAAAATTCTCTCATCTCACGACCCTCACGATCGACCCTCAAGATCGACCAGCTCCATCTTTGACCGACCATATCCACCGCCGGCAACAACACCCTCTTTCGGCCGGACAAAAGCCACCAACATCTCCCCTCATCTTAGGAATAGGGAGCATCGTTGGTGGTCGTTTCCAGTGGGTGCAACGGTGAGATGCGAGGCCAGAAGGGGGATTTTCGGGACATGTCAATCCATCGCAAGGGGGGATGAGAAAGGGACTTCGGTCCTCGTCTTTGGCATCATCAGGTCAAAAATAACAATGATTGGAGTAAGTCAAATTATAACGACTAAAATTTTCAACCAAATTTAAAACATTTTCTTTCATTCAAAAACCATTAAGTTCATACATTTCGTTTTCAAAATAGTTTAAACATCATAATATCCCTAGAACCATACCACTTAAATCATAAAACATGAGGAGCGGTACGATCACGCCTTCGCCTTGCCACGATCTCCTGAAGTACCTGAAACACAACACTACAACTGTAAGCCCGAAAGCTTAGTGAGTTACCCCCAAAATACCAACCACACATAACATACTCATCATATCACAAATAGAACAGCCGTTCACAACGGGTCTGTTGTGTGACTGGTCCACCCGCACCGGGCCTTCAGTCCACCTGGTCCACCCTCCGAGTCTAGCCATGTACATCGAGTCTACAGTATGATTGGTCCTCCCGCACCGGGCCTTCAATCCACCTGGTCCACTCTCTGAGTCTACAGTATGACTGGTCCGCCCGTACCGGGCCTTCAGTCGGCCTGGTCCACTCTCCGAGCCTCGGCACGTCTGGTCCGCCCTCTTGGGGCCTTCAGCCTATCCGGACCGCTCGTTGGGCCTTCGGAATATCCGGTCCTCCCTGGGTCTGTTGGCCTACAACACTAGGCAGGACCCGCCTCAACCCAACCCCCGTCAAACAACTATGAGCACATAAAACAATCAATCACATAACAAATCTCTAACCAGACAAGCAGTCTAACAAATCACATAGCATATCAACATCCTAACCAGGATTCCGACCTAACCGGTCACTAGCATAACATTACCATATATACCGGGTACCGACCTTAACCAAGTCACTAACATAACACCATCCCAAATACCAGGATGCAGATCTAGCAAAACAATAACGTAACGAACAATACCCGGATTTCCATCCGATAAAGGGCCGACCTTGGTGTCGTAGACCCTGTCGATATAGTGAGGATAACTCACCTTGCAACTGCCGAAATCCTGCAAATCTCCGACCGATAAAGGGCGACCTTGGTGCCGTAGACCCTGTCGATATATCCCGGGTACCGACCTTACTCCATCCATAATGTTCATTCACGGCCCAAGCCCCACTAGCCCATAAACAACCCAATCACTTAAGGCCCAAAATCAAAAACCCAACAAAGGGAGTACGCTGGGCGTAAACTCACTGAACCAAAATTCCACATAAGTTCTTAATGGCTTAAGCTCTTAAGCCCAAACTTCAGATCCATTGACCAAACACTCCTAGGATTCATAAAGTCTCAAACTTTATTACTTGGGACGTCCATAAAGCTCTTAACTCAAGGTCTTAATCCATGAAGACCCACCTACATCACACATGAGACAATCAAAGCCTTTGGGACCTCATTTTTCTCACTCAAGACCTCTCCTAAGGTCTGAAAGGACAACTAATCTCAACCAACTCGCATCATGCACCACTTTGGGGTTTTTGGAACAAGAAATGGTGTCAAGACCTCATAACACCAAGATCTACACAAAATAAATGTTAAGCAAGAGACTTTGTACCTCAAAAGGGCTCCAGAAGATGATGTTATTCCAGATCTATAAGCTCCAACTTCCCAAGTCCTTCTTTGACAACTTCCTTTTTTCCTCTTCCAAGCTTAAACCAGCAAAATGAGCTTCCCAAGGTCAAGATCTCACAAAATGGAAGGATGAGGCGTTCTAGGATTTCTCTGAGGTTGGGGAGGCTAATAATGAGGCTGGGGTTTGAGCCATTATGTTCTTTATATAGTGGCTCACCCTTAAATTAGGGTTTAAGGACTCTGAGCGTACGTTGGACATACCTCTAGTACGCTGGGCGTACGTGTCCTTGCACCCGCTACCATTTGCTCTATAATGCTGGGCGTAACCCAGCCTATGTTGGGCGTACCCACATGTGTCCCAATTGCATGCATGGCCTACTTCGACAACTTTTTCCATTAAGGGCCATAAATGTCATTTCTTTAAAATGTCATAACTCCTTCATCCTAAGTCCGGTTCCAACGAACTTTATATCCACGAAAAGGTGGCGAGAAGCCCTATGCTTCTAACGACACACCCTAGTACGAAACCTTCTCGAATGAAACCCATTGCCCACAAAAGACCGAAACGCCTTACTCTAGATCTCGGAAATTCATAAATAAGTACTTTTAGAACGGGGCGTTACAATTCTCCCCCATTTAAATTAGGCTTCGTCCTCGAAGTCTGCGGCAACACAAACTTCCAAATGATACTCCTAGTGCCTCTGATCTCAAACCGGCTCAAATTCCCTCAAACATAGGTATCGAATCTCTAAAATCCATATCTTCCCTTGCAGGGTCCCTATCAACTGCTTCAAGCCAGCCACCGGCTTCTTTTCTCTGATGACAACGCTCATTAACTGAGTGCCACCTGAGGGCACTACCTTACTTCCGTCCCACGCATTCATTCACAACTTGCGAAAACTGGATACCACAACTGTTGGATTAGTGTCTAAGTCCATAACTATTTTGGTATGTACTTGACCCGATGGTGCATGGTCCTTTTGGGTTGCCTTCACCAAAGCAACTTGATTGGAGAAATAAATAAAGAGAGAGAGGTTATTATGATTTATTAATATGTTATAAGAATAATATATTAAAGGAGAAATCATATTTGTTTAATTAATATTGGTCAATAATTAATTAAGAATTAATTTTGTGATCAAGTGTAATTAATTAAACTAGAGGGGCTGAATTGTAATTATGTGATAGTTACAAAATAAGATAAGGATTATCTTATATATATGGTGAACGAATTTGAGTTGTAAATCCCTTAGAATTCGAATAGGATAAGGGTTTCTAGGACTTATCTTATGGTTGCTTGGTGGACAAGCAACTAGATAAGGATAAGGACTAAAACCTTAATCTTTACACCTATATAAACCCCCTAGGGCTTAGGAATTCGTCTAACCCTTCCCAAGAGGTCCTAAGGACGAATTCTAACCTCCCTCCTCTCTCTTTATACCTTCTCCACTTGCTTATGGTGTTTGTAAGCCATTAGAGGAGTGACACTTATGACTCTCAGCTTTCCAAGGTCAATTCAAGGAGGAATTGGATTGTTATTGCTATATAACAATCAAGGTATGTTCTTAAACCTAATTACATGTGAATTCTGATTTCCATATTCTAGAATTAGGGTTCAAAGTCTTGGATTCAAAGTATGTACAATAGAGAAACCTAGATCCAAGCTTTAGGGTTTGTATGAGCACATAGGATGTCTTATGACCAAAACCCATCAGTGGTATCAGAGCCATGATTGGTTTCTATTGTATTGATGCTTGATGTAACTGAAAATCGTGTTTTGGCCTCACTGTTCGACCTGACTCGGCGAGTCACTCTTGGACTCGGCGAGTCAGCCCTACTCAGCGAGTTCCAGAGGGTGACTCGGCGAGTCGGTGCGTCAGATAGTGCTTATCTTGGGATTTCTTGCTGTTTTTGCATTGGGATAATTACCTTATCATGTTAGATTAATATTAATCCGATTATATGATATATTTGACTATATTTTTAATCTAATTGAAGATATTTATCAATTAATAAGATAATTGTTTCCTTATAAGATAATTGATTGATTATTTTAAGTAAATTGATAAATTATTTTGCAAGAAATCATCAAATATGGATAATTATGTGATTAAATGTTAATTTGAATTATTTGTTATTTGATCCTTGTTGTTGTGAAAAGTTTCATATTTGGCCCTTTAGGTTTTATAGTTTAAATTTGAACCCCAAAAGTTTTGTTGTTTTGAAATTTAAATAGTTGAAACCCTAATGTTTTGAAAAAATGTTTCAAAACTTGCCCTCAAGTTTTGGAATTTAAATTTTGATGCATATTTAAATTCTAAACCCTAATGTGTTGAAATGTTTCAAAACTTGCCCTCAAGTTTTGGAATTTAAAAGTTGATTAAAAGTTTAATTAGGAATGTTAAATTCTAAAACTCTAGTATTGTTTTGAAAAAGTTCACATCACACCCTTATGGTTTTATTAATTAATTAAGGTGTATAATTAAAAGAGGTTTAGTAAATCCATAAAAGTTTAGGTTTACAATTTAATTGAATTAAAAGTATAATTGTTAAATTAGACCACCTAGTATTTTGAAAGTATAAAATACACCCTATACTATATATAACATTAAAAGTCTAACATTATATATATATATATATATATATATATATATATATATATATATATATATATATATATATATATGTATGAGTAAAAGTCAGTCTTACCGTTAGTAGGCCTCATTCTCGAAGCTGGTCTATAAGGGGTGTTTAAGGAAATTGCCTATAAAATGGCGATTGAATGGGTATCCACTCTTACCCACCGCACTCTTGACTAGTGGAGGGTCGTTAGCCGAACGAGTGGGATAGGACGAAACCTTCCATTATAAGTATAATGAATTATTAAAGTAACTAAATGTTTCATAAAATTCCCAATCTTAGTTACTTAGGCAAAAGTGAATTGATGCAATTCCATGAAATTACACTTTGTGCCCTTGCAAAGACGTTAGTGGAGCGTGTGTGGTTTACCGACACACTAAATGGTTCTAAGCAATGGTAGCAAAGGGTGACTCAATGTTTGTCATAGTTCGGTGGAGCGTGTGTGGTTTACCGGCACATCGAATAGGTGACTGTAACATGTGAGGGCACCATGTAAGTTTGCATGGTTATTCACACCCGCTTTGTGATCCTCGGCATCCCAGTCACAAACTAGAGGGGCATATCGAGATTTAAACATGCCATTGAAAGTTCAATGAATCTCAAAGGATCTAGGAGTTTTCATAGATTTAAAACTTAAATTTCTTTTCGTTTTTCATTGTGGAAATTAGTGAATCGTCATTCACTTACCTTCAAATGTTCTGCAATTTGGGTTACGGCATCCCTCTCCCGAGTTGTAGAATATTGTGTTGGGTCCTAGCCTTAGTATTTCATTTGGGTGATTTACTAAGGACTCAATCAATCAACTAACTTGAATTTGTTTTTTCTCCCGTTTTGTAGATGTCAAAGTTCGACAACTATGGTCTTCCCAAATCCCGTGGAACAAGCATTCCACATGAAGATGGTATTCCACGATTCAATCGAGGAACGAGAAATCATGCTTCACTTCCTCCTCCTCCTCCTATTGTTCTCCCCAACCCACAAGATCGAAGAATTGAAAGGTTCAATATCACTAAAGCCCTATTGGAAATGAAACATGAAGATGGTAAACCCGTGTGTGCCCACGTTCTAGGAATGAAATCACACATTGATAGGTTGATAATGTTGGGTGTGTCATTCCTGAATGAGTTGGCTGTGAATTGGGTTTTGCAGTCACTTCCAGAATCATATAATGAGTTCAAAAGAAAGTATTATATGATGGATCATGACGACAACCTCATTGACCTAACTTACATGCTCATTGCTGCTGAATCAGAAATGATTTGGCGAAGCAATGGAGCGTATTTGTTGGGAGAGTCAACCGACCATACTTCCGAGGACGTTCTAGGAGAACCGACCTGCGTTTGCTGCCAAAAGAAAGGGCGTTGGATACAAGTCTGCCAAAAGAGCCTGAAGAGTCCAAAAGATGGGAGAGTCAAAGAGTATGGCTGCGCTTCAGGTAAAATCCACTATCTAACTCAATTAAGTTCCTATTCATTGATTCTTAATACATAATGTGATAAGATTGCATTTGAATGTTTTGCAGGATCGGTGAAAAGAAAGGAAGCTTGGTGAAAAGAGCAAGATGAATCTAATCACAAGGAATGGATCTTGATCGCATGGACTTGAAGATTAGATTTTGAGCTTAGATAGTTATGATAGAGTTGTTAGAAATTTTCCTTTTGAAATACATAGTTTTCAATGGATTTTGCAAGGACAAATGTTTTCCGCTGCTTTATAAATAAAATAAATTTTCGTTTGATTTATTTATTTGTTTGTTTATTTCCTTGCAATGAAATCGTTATGAAAATTGGTGTTTGCATTTTTCTACAACAAATGGATTTGATTCTTATTATGGAAAGTCGAGAATTTACCGAATAGGGAGAGTTTCTCATCACCCAAGTTTCAATTGGACAGAAACTTGGAATCATGCAACATGGATGCACGATGAATGAGAAATTTAGTATTTGGAAATTAGACTAATTCAAAGTGTCAAGTGAAGGACTAGGAGATCGAGTACACAAAGTTGTGTGTTGATCAAGTCCACCATAATATTAACAAGTCATTCGTCATGATTTACTAAAGGTTTAGTAAATATGATTATACTTATAAGATTAAGTGTAATTCTTAGTTGATTGAAAAAGTTTAAATCAATAGCAGAACGAATAAGAAGAATCAAGAAGGCAGAGAGATAAAAGGTTCTCCATTCTAAGAAGAAGGGAGAGTACCTTTTATGCTTTTATGATAGGTCTTAATGATTAAGAACCATATCTCAATTGATCCTCTAAGTGAGTCTTGGTACAATTGTATGTCCAAGAAGAGGAATCAAGAATTGAAGAAATGGTTAAATCAATAAGTCAATCATACTTCGTTCCAATAACAAATCTTAAAGTTAAGATTGTGACATTGAATGAAAGGTATTAAGAAGGTTTGTAACTTTCATTAAATGTGGAAAGTTGTGATGTCTTGGATAAGACAAAGACCAACTAGGACCAATTTATGAAGTGTTTTGATAAAAACTACACTAACTCTTGAATATTTGTTTGTCAAGAAATGTTTATTGACAAGAGAATCTTATATGTCAAGGAGTCAGTGGGAGTCTTAATGGTCTTGAAACGTTTCAAGAACAAATCAAATAAACCTTATCGATCATCACTAGCACACGAGTTGAGGTTTACAACCTATCGTGTTGACGTTATTTTGATTCTGTGCCAATCCAATCGAGTTAATTATGCATGTGAGTTCTATGAGTTCTCATTTTGAAAGTATAAAAGGCAAAGCACCTTAATCAATGAAAGGTACATTGATAGGAAAGGGTGAGCTGCTTAACTACTTGGAAGACATGGTGGGCAGTTGTGCTACCATAAAGGCAAGAAATCGAGATCAAGAAAGTTCGATCCATAAGAGTTTGAATTTGTCGTAAACTTTGGTTTTGAAAAATTCACATGGATAGGAACACATACACCACTCAAATCTAAGTGTCATAAGATTTCATCCTTCATGAAAATGATTGTGAGGAAATGCTTTCACTAAGAAAGATTTAAGAAGATAGTGATTGTAAAATTGCATTCTCGAATTCGATTATGGTTACGGTATCCCTTTCCATAATTTAAATTGTGAGGTTTGGCAATTAGTCTTAATTGTTTAGACACACATATGAACTATCGAAGGCAAATGTGTATAAGTTCAAGAAACCTTGATAAAAGATTATCAAAGCACTAAGTATTAAAAACATGAACTTAAGAAATTCAATAAGTATTGTTTTCTGAAAGTTAAGATGTTTATGAATACATGTCGTAGCTAGTGGGAGCATAAGTGTTATGTTTTATAATAATCATCATGATAGTGGGAGCATAAATGTTATGATTGTATGATTATTAAGGAAAGTATTGCAAGGTTAGCAATATTAATTATAGAAAACATGAGTCATACTTTGCAAAGTCGCAATAGTTGAAGAGTTGTTTTGCTATAATTAAGGGAGAGAATATTATGCTTCATTTCAAATCTAAAGGTTTAGGTTGAGAAATGTTAATAAAATTTAGTCAAAGGTACAAAGTGTGTTCTTAAAATTTCGATTATGATTACGGAATCCCTCTTCACAATTCGAATTTTGAGAACATAGCAAATAAAACATTATGCGTCGTGTCCCATACGCTTCGGGTATAGGATCGATTGCAAATGCTTTAATGTTTGACCATTCTAAAATTTTCCAAATGTCGAGCGCATTTAGAGGGAAAAGGAACTAGAATTGGTTTTGACTAAAATAATTAAACAACTATCAAAGGACAATCCAAGTTTGACGAGGATTGGTCGCTTGTGAGTAGTTGGAAGTATAGTATTGGAAAATATGGAAATGTTTCCATATTGGATGGACCATATCGACATCATTACGAATAGATAAGATTCTATTAAGAATGAGTTGTCATATGGAACATATGGAAGTGTGTCCATATTGGGAATTCAATATTGAGAAATCTATGATTAGATTAGAAACTTCTATGCAAAAGGATGTTCAAAGAATGTACTTTGAGTGAGAGACATCACGTCTATGGAATTGTCTTGTAACAATCTCCGATAGAGGACTTTGTAATATCATTGGCAATAGTCTTTGTGACTTTGGTGCAGTGACATTACGAAAGGATAAGTTGCATAGAATGTTAGAATCTAGCATATTCTATAAGTAGCAAGAATTTTATATTCTTTAACTTATGGAAAAAGGATTTGGAGTTGAGAAATGAGAATGATTGGAAATGTGTTCAATATGATCTATTTCACAAAGTAAGAACCATAGGTAAACATTGTGTGCATGCTAAGAGCATGGGACAAGTGTTGTAATTCAAGTAAGAAGTTGAATTCCCGGAACTACAAATAATGAGTAATCAATATGGTGATAAATAAAAGGTGTTTTATTTATGCTCAAAGGGTTGAGACCATATGGGATTAGTATTATTCTTGTGTTTCACATTTGCATGTTTTGACTTCCAGAATAATTGAGTTTATTAAGAATAATCGAATTATGCAAACGGGCCACAGTCGTTCATATGTTGGAAGTAGATATGAATGAAGACTGTCGTGAATTGGTGTGTGGATTGTCTAGAAAAGTATTAGACATAAGCAAATGTTTGCTGCAACGTTCATGAGTGCTTACGAATATGATTTGAGCATTGGATTAAACCCACGCTCACTTGGATCACTCCATGAATTGTATCACGAGTGATTGGTGAGACGATAACATATTATATTCTTGAAACCGAGATGTGTGAGTTGTATCTTGCGAATCGGTTGCACGTTGATAATATGTAAACGCACTAGTAACTTGGTGTTATAAAACATATTGTTGTGTGTGATTCGGTGCGTGAGTGCAAGCGAGCATTGTATCAAAGTTTATCCGTTCCTTTTATTCAAAGTAGGATAAAAGCGATATCTTTGGGCCCCTCGATGATTTAGTGATGACAAACGTAAATGCTCGGCCGGGCTAGGGCTAATTTGATTTGTTCAATTAGTCAGTCGTCATAAATCGGGAATCGAGATATAGTACAAAGAGAATGATTTGAAATCATATCTCATATGATATCTAGAATGGAGGAATATATGATCCCTTATCTAAGGACACGCGTACTTGATATGATCAGAGTTGACAGTGGCTTTGGAAAGCTACGATTGCAGATCGGGATCCGAAGTCATACGCAGAATAGTTATTAGACTTATCCAAGTGGGAGACTGTTGGATTAGTGTCTAAGTCCATAACTATTTTGGTATGTACTTGACCCGATGGTGCATGGTCTTTTTGGGTTGCCTTCACCAAAGCAATTTGATTGGAGAAATAAATAAAGAGAGAGAGGTTATTATGATTTATTAATATGTTATAAGAATAATATATTAAAGGAGAAATCATATTTGTTTAATTAATATTGGTCAATAATTAATTAAGAATTAATTTTGTGATCAAGTGTAATTAATTAAACTAGAGGGGCTGAATTGTAATTATGTGATAGTTACAAAATAAGATAAGGATTATCTTATATATATGGTGAACGAATTTGAGTTGTAAATCCCTTAGAATTCGAATAGGATAAGGGTTTCTAGGACTTATCTTATGGTTGCTTGGTGGACAAGCAACTAGATAAGGATAAGGACTAAAACCTTAATCTTTACACCTATATAAACCCCCTAGGGCTTAGGAATTCGTCTAACCCTTCCCAAGAGGTCCTAAGGACGAATTCTAACCTCCCTCCTCTCTCTTTATACCTTCTCCACTTGCTTATGGTGTTTGTAAGCCATTAGAGGAGTGACACTTGTGACTCTCAGCTTTCCAAGGTCAATTCAAGGAGGAATTGGATTGTTATTGCTATATAACAATCAAGGTATGTTCTTAAACCTAATTACATGTGAATTCTGATTTCCATATGCTAGAATTAGGGTTCAAAGTCTTGGATTCAAAGTATGTACAATAGAGAAACCTAGATCCAAGCTTTAGGGTTTGTATGAGCACATAGGATGTCTTATGACCAAAACCCATCAACAACACCCACTGAGCTCTTGCCAAAGCACTAATCCATCTTCCTTCACTCAAAATTGGTGATAGCCCTGATAACTTGCAACCTAGAATGAATCATTGTAACGCCCGTGTTTTTGGGCTTGCCATTTTTAGCAATGTAATAGTCTAGGTTAACCTTTGTAACCCAATTTGAAATAATAAAAATGTATTATTTGTGAATTATGTGAATTATGTGTGTATTTTCTTAATTATTATAATTTAATGAATTAAGAATAAAATGAGCGTCCAAATCTTTGCATAAAGTTGTAGTGGCCGAAACGAGGTTTCCGAATATATATAGAACGCCCAAATCTGACTTCGTATGAGGAAGTTATAATTTTCTGAAGTTTCGACTTGGCAGTAGGCAGCCCAAAAGTTCGAATTGACATCGAGCGAGTTTTAGCCAAAACAATCTAAACGAGAATCGAAGATCTCGTTGTTAGTAGCGAAACGATGAAAAGTTAGGCGATAACGGACGTCAGACGAAGAAGTTATGAATTTATAACGAAGTTTTTCTGTCTCGGCCTTCTAAAAATAAATAATAAAAATAAAAGTCAAAATTAGCCGACGGAGTCTAAATGAAAGTTGTAGAGTATGGTCTGACCTACGCGTGGATATAAAGAACGTTGAAAACGGATTTGGATACCTAAGTCAGGAGGAATAAGAGATCTTCTGATGGAAGAAGCTCACAAAACCATGTATTCTATTCATCCCGGTAGCACAAAGATGTATAGGGACCTGAAACCCTATTACTGGTGGCCGACGATGAAGCTCGACATTGCGAAGTATGTGACGGAGTGTGTGACTTGTGTGAGAGTCAAGACACAACATCAGAAACCGTACGGGAGTTTAGAACCTTTACCTGTACCTATGGGTAAGTGGGAAGACATTGCTATGGATTTTGTCACTAAACTGCCCAGAACAAAAAGTGGTCACGACATGATTTGGGTGGTCGTTGATCGATTCACTAAGAGTGCGCATTTCATAGCAGCCAATGAGAAATGATCTATGGAAAAGCTTGTGAATTCTTACGTGAAGGAAATTGTGAGGCTTCACGGTGTTCCGTTAACGATAGTGTCGGATTGTGATAGTCGTTTCACCTCACGATTTTGGGAAAACCTACAAGACGAATTGGGTACCAAGTTGTGTTTAAGTACAACTTACCATCCGCAGACTGATGGTCAGAGCGAATGGACGATACAAACACTTGAAGATATGCTAAGAGCATGTACCTTAGAATTCCAAGGTAACTAGGACGAACATTTACCTTTGGTAGAATTTTCCTATAATAATAGTTTCCACTTGAGCATTAAGATGGCACCTTATCAAACTTTGTACGGACAGAAGTGTCGTACGCCGTCTTGTTGGCTTGAAGCTGAGGAAAAGCAGTTTATGGGACCAGAGATAGTCCATCAAACTGCTGAAAAGTTGAAAATAATTAGGGAGAGAATGTTAGCAGCTCAGGATCGTCAAAAGAGCTATGCTGACAAAAAGCGAAGACCGATGACTTTTGAAGTTGGAGATTCGGTTTTGCTTAAAGTCTCGCCGTGGAAGGGACTTATAAGATTTGGTAAAAGGGGAAAGTTAAGTCCAAGGTTTATTGGACCGTTTAAAGTTCTTCAGAGAATTGGTAACCAAGCTTACAAGCTCGAACTACCCGAAGAACTGAATGGAATTCATAACACTTTTCATGTGTGTTACTTAAGCAAGTTCACGGGAGAAGTTCCCGACATGATTCCACTTTCGGAGTTGAGAATCTATGAGAACAAACAGTTGATTGAAGAACCAGAGGCAAACGTTGACCGAAAGACTAAAAAGTTGTGACGAAAGATGGTTGAGTTAGTGCTTGTCCGATGGAAACACACGAATGGGCCGAATCTCACCTGGGAGACGGAGAGTGACATGATGGGTCGCTATCCGCATTTGTTTGTCGATGTGTGATTCCGGGGACGGAATCATTCTAAGGTGGAGAGAATTGTAACGCCCGTGTTTCTGGGCTTGCCATTTTTAGCATTGTAATAGTCTAGGTTAACCTTTGTAACCCAATTTGAAATAATAAAAATGTATTATTTGTGAATTATGTGAATTATGTGTGTATTTTCTTAATTATTATAATTTAATGAATTAAGAATAAAATGAGCGTCAAAATTTAAGTGTAAAGTAAACTCGATATCTTTGCATAAAGTTGTAGTGGCCGAAACGAGGTTTCTGAATATATATAGAACGCCCAAATCTGATTTCGTATGAGGAAGTTATGATTTTCTGAAGTTTCGACTTGGCAGTAGGCAACCCAAAAGTTCGAATTGAGATCGAGCGAGTTTTAGCCAAAACAATCTAAACGAGAATCGAAGATCTCGTTGTTAGTAGCGAAACGATGAAAAGTTAGGCGATAACGGACGTCAGACGAAGAATTTATGAATTTATAACGAAGTTTTTCTGTCCCGGCCTTCTAAAAATAAACAATAAAAATAAAAGTCAAAATTAACCGACGGAGTCTAAATGAAAGTTGTAGAGTATGGTCTGACCTACGCGTGGATATAAAGAACGTCGAAAACGGAGCTCGTATGCGAAAGTTACGCAATTTAGAAGTTTGACGAGTCAAATTACGCCGAACGTAATTTGAGTACGCCCAACGTACTCAGAGGGGTGCAACTTGTCTGACCAATACTCGAGTGCCACCAAATGACGCATGCAGTGACGTCGAAGTACGCCCAGCGTAACCAAATTACGCCCAGCGTACTTGGAGATTATGCCCAGCGTACTGAGTACGCCCATTGTAAATTGAAATTACGCACAGCTTAATCCCAGACCCAGCAGCCTATAAATAGAAACCGAGATAAGCCATTTTCTCTTATTCAAACTCTTTCTTCTCTCTAGTTTTTGCCTCGATTTGCGTGCCAATCATACCCCAAAGCCCCGGTATCATTCCCGAGCCCGAAGCAAGATCCGAAGTCCCGAGGATCCTGAGAAGTGAGATTTCCGAGCCGAAGCCCTGCCCGCGAGGAGCCCGGTTTTTGTGAAGATCTTCCAGATCTACGGAGAAACACTACTTCTGCAGGCCGTAGTGCTGCCCAATCATCTTCTGATCAAGTGAGTGTGTAGTCATTTTCTTCTAACACATTATTATGAAGTATTTTATACGAAATACGTGTTACGTGTATACTTTGTTGATTAATATGCGTGAATGTATATTCACTTTCTTCTATCTCATAAATCTGATTTATTCTCTATGAAATACGTGTTATGTGTGTGTGCCTCATCTGTTATGTGGAAAAATGTATTGATCGAGCATGCTATACAGGTTTTAAACTATGTATAAAAATGTATATTTTTATCTACTAATATGTTGGGTAGAACATGGGTAGATAGTTGGTGTGTAATAAACAGATGAGAGGTCTCGATGTTGTTGGTGTTATTATAGTCATTCAGCAGAGTATGGATGACGACCATAAACTATTCTAGACAGTCCTGTGGAACACTAGCAGACTCATAACTTGTAGGTGTTGTGAACGACGTGTTCACCGGTGTACTCTATCCCCCTCATGGTTGCCTTCAGGATATATATTGCTAAGGAATCCCCTTTGCAGTAATGTCCGTCCCGATGAAAATCCTAGATAAGGTCCCTTATAATAGATGTTGTTTTATGGACGTAAAGTGAGGATAACGGGAATGGGTAATCCGGTTATCGTTGATTGTTGAATTAAATATAATTATTTACTGTGGGTTGAAAACCCTGCGTGCTCACCAGGCTCCCAAGCCTGACCCACTCAGTTTATTTGTATTACAGGAAGTGGCGCAAGGGCATAAGATGGATGAATCATCAAGTTGTTTTGTTTACAAGTTTGTATATGTATATATTTGTTGAATGACTTGTAATGTTATCGTTTATGCTTTATGATCTGTATCGGAACATGACATCCCGATTTTTGATTATGAAATGAAATCATATTTCTTTATGAAATGTTTTGATAAAAAAATCTATTTTATCATGTTTTGTTTTGGGGAACAAATTCCGCATCTCTTTTAATAATCAAAAGGATTTACTCTGAAAATGTTTAAAAGCATAAATGAAACCGGTCTTTTCTGGACGAGATTTTGGGGATGTCACAATTTTGTTCCATCCTCGGGTTCTATCCCTTACGTTCTGACTAGATACTACATCCCTCAGCACCGGTCCAGACTACTCTCGGGTCTCTTAACCTGATGTCTCACCTTCCTCTGTCCTAATCTCCAATCAGGAATCCCTTTTCTTCTCCTATTCCAAGGAGACCGAAAACATGCATGCGCATCCTCCGACATTGCCACAACCTCAACGGGATCCAACCCGTATGTGCTTCCACATATCTTGGTATAATCCTAGTGCTTACTACCAATAACCGAAGCATCTTCAATCATCCTTTTACTCTGCTTCCTTCCTCTCAGAGGACCCACACTCCTTCCGGAGCTACATACCCTTTCTTTCTAGGAAGTCTACTCAACAACCCTTACCGCACCTATAAGTGCCACAGAGCTAAACTCCACTTTACACTATCCATGCAGAGTAACCGTTATTCTCTAACTCCCATATACTATGAATCTGATCACATAACTAACAAGGCCCACGCACGGCCTCCAGCCATCTCCATCATCATGATCGATACTTGGGGCAAGACCATATCGATTAATATTGCACGACAACATATTTATTCATTATCCTCATATCGATCCACTATCACATACAGAGTCTTCAGCATGAATGGACCGCCTTTCCAGGCCTTCAGCCTACCTGGATCACTCTCAGAACCTTCAGCATGTCTGGACCGCCCTCCTGGGCCTTCAGCCTATCTGGACCGTTCCCGAGCCTTCGGCCTGACTGGTACGCCCACCTGCCTTCAGTCTATCCGGACCGCTCAAAGACTGTCGCACATCACCCTGATCCATTCTTCCTGGGAACCTCTCCCATGCAGTCTGTTCTAGCCCTCTTGGGGTTCCGGACTCCAGTTCCATTCCCGGAATCCTTTCCATGGCCTAAACCCAGACCTCACATCGACCAACTACCTTAACTGAAACCATGGTCTGTTCCCTGCCCCACATGTCTATCACTTGCTCTAATCTTGCCACACTCTCGGATAACAATGCTGATAGAGCTAAACAGATAACCAACCGTAATTACTTGCTGTTTTACCGGAGAATTTTCCAATTCTCCCCACTTAGTGCACTGACTACAAACCACCGATGCCCAAAACCAGCATAGCTCAATCGCCCTTACTCCATATATTCCCTCTTATCCATGAACTGACTCCCTCAGGAGTGAGCAACCTCCACCGAATAACCCTTCCGCCATCGCATACCCGAACTCCAAGGGAGTTCGAACCCCGACTAAACACTTCTTGCATCGCAGTCGCTATTCCTAGCAACGAGATCATAAACCTTATCTTTTGACCAAGAATCTTCCTGGATGCTAACCAACTACAACTCCTAGCTACTAAGGTCCTCAATCATACCATGATTCATGCGAAAAAGGCGAACAGATTTACAATACCATATAATCAACAAGATAACAAGATATCAAAATGGAAACATACCCGCAGCTGCATCCGACTCTGCCCTGACCTCCTCTGCGGTAAGCTGGAATGCGCGTCCCTGAGCCCTCAGAGGCTCCGCTCCTCCTTGACCCCTGCCAGTAATCCTCAAAGTGGCCGGTGCTGGAGCCTACATTGATCCTGTAGCAAACTGTAGACAGTTGGCCCTCAAGTGTCCAACCTAATGGCAGTGATAACAAATCCTCATATCCTGCACCGGGGCTGACTGACGGCAATCCGTCGCATAATGCCCCTCTTTCCTGCACTTGCGGCACGCACCACCGGACCTACAAACTCCGGTATGACCCTTCCCACAATTCTCACAAGTGTGGCTACTCTGACCCCCAATCCTGGAGTCAACGGTTTTGAACCGTTTCGGCGCCGGCTGCGACTGCACCGGGGCTTGCCTCTGCTTTCGCAGCTGCAACTAAATCTCCAACTCATGCCGCCTGGCGGCCTCCTACAACTCTAATAAGGTATCACATCTCTACGTGGACACAAACTGTCTAATATCCCTATTGAGCATACTCAGATACCGGGACATCTGAGCCTTCTCCGATGTGAACTCCGGGCAAAACATGGCCCTCTCAGTGAACATCCTGGTGATCTCTGTCACCGACCCTGAATCCTGCTTCAGCTCCAGGAACTCCTGATCCAACCTCTCTCTCTCTCTCTCTCTCTCTCAACCTGTGGAAGATAACGAGTACTGAACATCTCCCATAACTGATCCCAAGTAGCCGCAGCCCACTTCGCATCAGAATAAGATCCCGTAGTCAACCTCCACCAATCCTTCGCCCGAGCCTCAAAAGGTTCAAAGCACACCTCACCCTTTGATCCGCAGGGCATGAACGCGTGAAAAAACAACCCTCCACGTTTGACAACCATCTCATAGCAACGATCGGATCCTGAACACCGTCGAAAGTTGGGGTTTCGTATTATCGAAGTCCCGATACTGAAAACTTCGACCGGTTCGGCCCCCTGTCGCTGCTACAGCCGTTGTAGCTGCCGTGGCAACCGTCTCCGCAAGAGCTGCATAGCGCTCATCAAAGTACTCAACCATGGCGGTCTTGATCGACCTCAACATCTCCGACAACTCAGCCCGGAACATAGCAGAAACCTCATCATGCAGGATCTCACGAATCCTGGCATCCAACTCGTCCGTACTCATCTGACCAATGACCTCGAGTGGTACTGACTGTAACATCCCAAAAATACAGTCTGAAAATTTCGTTTTAAATTAGTAATAAAACCATATCCATCAAATGTCATATAAGAATCATAAAGAATGTATCTCAAAATATCTTAACAGCTGTCAAATATATCAGAGTATAAACAACCCAGACTGAACAAATGGTGTGTGCACTGCAATCTTCCCGAGCTCCTCTTTTGAAAACTGAGTACCTGAAACCAAAACTGAAAACCGTAAGCACGAAGCTTAGTGAGCTCCCCCAAACTACCACATACCATACAACATATAAAGCACATACTGGGCCTTGCCCACTGCATCGGACCGAAGTCCGGAACTGACTGCATCGGACCGAAGTCCGGAACTGACTGGGACCTTGTCCCCTACATCGAACCGGAGTCCGGAACTAACTGCATCGGAACGAAGTCCGGAACTAACTGCATCGGACCGAAGTCCGGAACTGTTTGAACATAACATAACATAAACACGTATTTGCTAACATAACACATATACTGCATCGGACTGAAGTCCGGAACACATAACACAAACATGCTTGAATCACAAAGACATCAAGCACTCTAACTACTGCATCGGACTGAAGTCCGAAACTACTGCTAACTAAACGGGCCGGCATTGTGGCCGTAGACCCGTTCCTACTGGAAGGAAACTCACCTCACACTGCTGAAGTCCCGTAGACACAATCCCACACTGCTGAAGTCCTGCAGACTCCACCCTAGCTCCTGGCTGACAGATTCTCGAACTGTCAACACCAAATAACACCCAATTAATAATTGGGTTCTAACACAAAACTAAAAATACATGCTTTGGATAATTACTACATTACCCCTATCTTGGCTTACCCAAGCCCAAGGCCTAATCCATAGGCCCAAAGTCAACTAGGGTTCAAATCCCAACATATGGCCCAATTTTCCAAATTGGGCCCAAACCTCTACATGTACATCCCTTAAGGCCCAATTGATTATTCCAGTCCAACATGTATTATTCTAGGGCCCAATATCTTACAACCATCTAGGCCCCAACTATGGCCCATCTATGGCCCAATTTTCCAAATTGGGCCCAATCCTTCATATGGGCCTTACCCTAAAGCCCAACTAATTACTCTAGCCCATTTGATTATTCTCTGATGGCCCAACACAAATCCCAAGTGAAATTAGGGTTTCACATCAAATGATAACTAGGGTTAAGTGTTTCTTACTTAACCCACTAAGGACTTAACACACTAGGGACTTAATCCATTAAGTCCATTATTGCTTACATTAATTCCTGCCAATGATTATTATTTAGTATTCACTTATTAAATAATTCTCGTGTGTGTGCTGACAATCTCTCAAATATTAGTATTTTCTCAATTAGCTCATTAAGGACTTAGTCCATTAAGTTCTTTACTCTACTAGATAAATGAGATGGAGTGATTGGGCTTAATACATAATCCCATCTCAATGGCCCAAAAGTGGGTCCAATAAGTCTAAGGCCCAATATTCATAATTAGGGTTTTCCACCCAAACATGGCCCAATAGGCCCAAAACCAATCTCTAAGCCCATTAGGGTTTGCTAGCGGGGCACCACCCACTACCACTTCGGGTAGTGGTGGTCAATGGCGGTTCGAGGCGGCGGCCACCACCTTACGGTGGTGGTTTACTTCATTTTCATTATTCCAAATTCAAATTACATTTTACAATGCTAAATCTCAATACCCACACACACACACATTAAACTAATCTAAACATACACGCACACAGCCACACCATGGTGGCCGGTGGTGGCGCTTGGCGGCAACCACCACCTCACGGTGGTGGCGGTGGCTATTCCCGGCTTTCCGATCAACCAATCTTAATCATACATCACTAAAATAACACACACACACACACACACACACCCTTATGCTTGGAAAAGTAACACAACCACCACCTGGTGGTGCTTGGCGATGGCAGAACTCCGGAGAGGCGGCAATGGTGGTGGTTCGCGATGACAACGGCGGTTCCTCTTGGCTCCCAATCAAGTAGATGTATGTGCACACTCGAAAACATGATCTGAAGACCGAGACATCTCCAACTCAGCCACTACAGGTGGCAGGCGACAAATGTGACGGCGGCCAACAGCGACGGCGGCCCAAAACGGCAACCACAGGGCTGCTAGCGACACCATTCGACATACACAACGTCGATTCACTGAGAACAACGAAGGAGGAGAGAGGTAGAGGTGGCAGATAGGATTTCTAGCGTTTCCGGTCGCTCACGAATCTCGCAGCAACATTTTTAGCTCGGTCGTCGATCTTGGCGGCCATCTCGACTATACACATCGGTTCCGGTAGTGGAGCTGGAACAACTGCAATCCCCAGCGAAGCAGCGACGGATGAAGGAGCCTCGAAGGGTAGTGGCGGCTGGGGGAAAGGATTGCGGTGGATTGAAGGGAGGTGGGGTGAGAGTGGCTGCCGGAGGAGTTCCGATGATGGCGGCTGCATTAATGGTCCGTAGGGTTAGGGTTTGGCCGGATGTCACGCTTTATACCTGGCTCCACATATATCTTTCCCATATTTACAGTTCTAGTCCCTCCCCATAGAATCTTTTCAAATCTAATCCAATAATTACTCTTTTGACCTCAGCTTCTAAAATTCTTTTCATAATAAGGCCCAAAATTACTAAACAACCCCTCCTCCATAATTAATTCTCAATTTGAATCCAACACTTACACTTTTAGCCCTTGACTCTATAAAATCTTTTCAGTTTAAATCTTTAATTTGCCAATAAATCCTTAAGCCTTCAATTCTTTTCAATTTAAGTCCCAAATTTTGTCACACCCCTGAACCAAGGATGGCGGAAACGTCCAGGGATGGAGGACTTCATGTGTAGTATCATAACAACAATGGTAATAGTGATGAAAGTAAACACAACCAACATATATATAATTGAAAAAGTTACATCATTGTATGTATTACATGTTTCAAATTCAATTACAATATGTTGACAAAATAAGATAAGTTTGACGCCTTAACGTCCCATCCTCAAAAGTATTTTGTTACCTGCTTAGCGGTTTCCTGAGAATACAAGCAGTTTGAAAAGTGTCAACACAATGGTTGGTGAGTTCATAAGTATTTGGATATCTTTATGAAAAAGCTCATCAAATAATGGCCTAGTTGTTCCAGAAAAATCCGATATTTTTCTTAAAGTGAATAATGTAGTTTTGTATCCGAAAACTGTAATGTATGAGTAATCTTCCTTATTTACAGAAAATAATGCATGTTTATTTCAATTTAAACGCATATGATATTAGTGAAACTCTCGAAATTTCTTAAATTTGTTAATATTTTCTGTGAGTGTAGTCCTAAATCTTAGGACCAAGAAAGTAACAAGTATTGTCCATACTTAAAATTTCAAACGTGGTATCACGTGATGTGTAGTCGTAAATACCGAAACCGAAAACGTGCAGTAATGCCCGTACTTATTGAGATAAAAGTGACTTCAAAATCGTCATAAAGCTCGTTTAAGTTTTATAAAAATCCCGTAAACTTTATGTATTGTTATATCCTTATGTGAGCCGCTATAATCATACTTAAGACTAATGAACCTGCCACGACGTTTCTCAGGCGTCGATTAACTGAAATGACAATTATCACCCGTAGACCTGCAGGTCCAACTGTAGCTAGCAGCAAGGTGTGGGGTGTCAAACCCAATATAGATCTATATATAACTATCACGTTCTCCCTCCGGGAGACTCTGATTATAACATACAGGATTTTATATTTCCGCACTCGGACGTACGGAAAGAGAGTGTCTCACAATTTAGGTTAACAAGTTTACTAGTTGTATGCGGGAGTGTAAAACCTTTCTGTATGAATGTACCCTTCTCGTACGTGCGTGTTAGGTGATGTATTGAAAACTATACTTATTATTGTTTTATCCAAAACGTTTGCAATATATAAAAATTCTTTTATGAAAAGGTGTTAGGATTATAAGATCCAATAAACTATGCGTATTATAGTTTATGTGTATGTATACGTGTTCTAAATGAATGAATAATCTTATCATGAGTGACTTATTTTCAGTTTAAGATGATAAAGTTTACAACATATCACATTCAATACTTAGAACTTGACAATATACACCTTGCTCAACACAATACAAAGTGTAGTAAAAATTACAAGCTGTTAACAAATTTTCAGCCTTTCTACACTGTTTTTGAAACTTTATAGAAAAATCATACGAAATCGAAAACTAAATCCGTAAATTCTGGGAGTTCCCAAAATGTGTCTAGTTTACTCATAATTTTTACCATGATTTTCAATGACCTGCAACTTAGGTGAAAAAGTCCATAATCGCAGACTGGTCCGGTTTGGTGTTTGAAATGATAGGCAGTTTTGTAAAAATCACCATAAATTGTAGAAAAATCGTATGGAGATGTGCAAGTAGTCATTTTAAAGCTAAGAAGTGGAACTACATGCACCTAAAACAGTTTTGAAACTAAAATGTTTAAGGTGTCCAAAACAGTCCGTGAATGGAGTCCAACTTTTCTGATGAAAGCTGTTAGAAAGTTTTTGTTATGTTCTTGGTGTTTTAACTTGTATTCCCCCCCTAAAAACTTAAGAAAACATGAAAATGTAGGGGTATGAACTCACCTTATGTGATTTCAGTAGATAAGTGTTGAAGAAAAGAAGTGTTCAATCCAAGAACACTAGAAGGATCGCTTGAAGATTCGAAGCTCTAACATAAATATAATGGAGTTTGTGTAAGATATCCATGATTTGAGTGGAAATAACAAAGATAATCATAAAGGAAATGGATTATGCTTACCAAAGGTGGAGGAAACTCTCAAGATCAGCCCTTGAATCTTGGATTTCTAGAGAGAGAGTGAGAGAGAAGGAGTTTGATCTACTTGTGAAAGTGAGAGCAAATGAGAGAAAAATGGGGAGAGAGGGTGAATATCCAGCTCTCAAAGCATGGGAGGTGGCTTGTGAGGGAGGTAAAAAGTACAAGGTATGGTGGGGAGGAGTGTGGGTTGTCATGGAGTGGACATGGGGGTTGCTTGCGTCATAACTAGGGTAAGGTCAACACTTCTTCTTTTTGTACTTTACCAACTCCTTTTTAAATAAAATTTTACCCTTAAAATGTGATTAAATTATTAATTTAGGGGTCCTATAATTAAAAATAAAGTTTTGGGTGAAAATCCCATGTCAAAATAATTAAAAATGGGTTTAAAACGCAAAAATGGGTAAAAATAGGCGAAATCCGAGCTGCTCAGCGAGACCCTTCGGATCTCGGCCGAGGCTCGGTCCTCTGGGCGAAGGTTCGGGCGCTAGGGTTGAATCCGGAAGCGAAGGCGCGAAGGTGGCTCGGCTCGGAAGCGGCACAGTCCGAAGCGAAAGCGAGAAGCGGGTTCGGTCCGAGCAGCTATCCGACGCGAAGGTGGAGTTTGGTCCGAAAGGTGGCTAGAACCGAAGGAACTGTTGTGAACAGTAATGAACAGTACCTTCGGGTTCGGTTCTTCCTCTTATGCGATGATCGGTTCGGACCTTCCTTCTATGCGCGGTTCGGCTCGGATGAACAGTACTCTCGGTTCGGACCTTCATGAATAGTACTTTCGGTTCCTTAAGAGGGGTTTCGGTTCCTAAGAGGGGTTTCGGTTCCTAAGGTCCGTTTTTTCGCGTAGACTTCCGTTTTTGGGTCGTTTTCGCCAAATTCGAGGGTCGGGATGCCCCGAGTGATTATAGAAAGTTGGGAGAGATTTCGAGAGAGATTTGAGAGAGATTCCACATACTCAGAGAGATTTGGGAGAGATTTGACATACTTGGGGAGATTTTACATACAAAGAGATACCTGGAAGAGATTTCACATTCTTAGAGAGATTTGGGAGAGATTTGACATTCTTGGAGAGATTTCACATACAGAGAGATATGTGGGAGAGATTTCTCATACTTAGAGAGATTTGGGAGAGATTTGACATTCTTGGAGAGATTTCACATACAGAGAGATATGTGGGAGAGATTTCTCATACTTAGAGAGATTTGGGAGAGATTTGACATTCTTGGAGAGATTTCACATACAGAGAGATATGTGGGAGAGATTTCACATACTTAGAGAGATTTGGGAGAGATTTGACATTCTTGGAGAGATTTCACATACAGAGAGATATGTGGGAGAGATTTCACATACTTAGAGAGATTTGGGAGAGATTTCACATAATTAGAGATATATGGGAGAGGTTTCACATACTTAAAGATATGTGGGAGAGGTTTCACATACTTAGAGATATGTGGGAGAGATTTCACATACTTAGAGAGATTTGGGAGAGATTTGACATTCTTGGAGAGATTTCACATACAGAGAGATATGTGGGAGAGATTTCACATACTTAGAGAGATTTGGGAGAGATTTCACATAATTAGAGATATATGGGAGAGGTTTCACATACTTAGAGATATGTGGGAGAGATTCGACATACTAAGAGTTAGAGTGAAAACGATTAAGAGTGTCTTCGGGTGTGATGAATGATAGTGTTCGGCTTCGCAATGCAAGGTCTTTAGACCCCGTTGTGCCATGATTTAGGATCTTACGCACTCCCTATGAGTATGCAACATTGTATTATTGTTTTTGTTCATTGTTTAGCACTAATGCTAAGGAAATTTAAACACATGACTTTCCAAGTGGTGTTTTCTCATTAGAATAGTGAGTTATACAGTAATTACATAATATAAACCCTATCATACAAGGTTTTAATCGAGTTGACTGGTTTGACTCGTTGACCTTGACCGGCTTAGACTTGACCCGATTTTGACTATTGTCACAAATTTTCACTTTAAACCCCTGACTTTTAAAATTCTTCACAATTTAGTCCGAGACTTTCGTTTGTTATTTTATTTAAATAACCGGGGCGTTACAACTCTCCCCCACTTAAATTAGATTTCGTCCTCGAAATCATTCCTTACTATTCCCTGTCCGCTCACTTCTCAAGTAACATGGCCATAATCCTGAGTACAGCCTAACCTTCTCAGGGTAGCTGTGACCAATCATCACAAAGCCCAAACATTTGTTGGCGAACTACTTCCTCGCAACAAGATCACATTTACTTCATCTAAATTTTGATGTCTTGAGATGGTCCAAATCCCTGACAGACCACTCTATTGATTCATGATTGCTATATCCAATCCACTTGTTACTCAGCTGCCTACTCAACTTCTGGTAACTCAAAGCTCACACTAGAAAACAGAATCACAAATCCACTTATCCATGTGATTCACTTATACTTGGCCAATGCTCTGATAATCTCGCTGAGGGTGACTTGTCACTTCCCATTAAACCAACTATCCTGTCTATACTTGCAACTTAGGGCACAATTACTAACATTGCCCTAAAGCTGTAATTGCCTGAAACACTGAACTTTCTGAACACTGAACTACCTGAACACTGAACTGACCGAAACACTGAATTGTCTGAACACTGAACTGCTCGAAGCACTGAACTATCTAAACACTGAACTGCTCGGAACACTGAATTGCCTGAAACTGTATGCTGCCACGTGGCTGCTTCCTGTCATCTACCGAGACCTACCTGGTCTCAATTTTCCACCAATCATCTAAAATATCGGGTTCCAGCCCAACCGCGGAGTCAAAGGACTCCCTACTTAGCCGCCTCGCACGACTTCTGGACGAAATCCTTCTATGGATCTAGCTGCTACTAGTTATCCTGACACTGTGGCCCTAACGGCCTTCTGCTCTAACTGATTGGTTCCATGCGTCGGATCCTGATGTCACCGAGCCCAAAGCTAAACGCGATTGCTACAGCACCAATTGTAGCCTTATGTCATAAATGACCTTAAGCAGTCCACTGCTTCCTTGCTCTCATCTCTATAGTGGCACTTCTACAATCTTATCACTAGCTTAACCAGGTCTCATCCGTCTGGGAAATTCTGAAATCCAATCCGTGGATTTCCATTTCCTCACTGCTACACCCGAACTGGTGGGTACTACTGTTCTTTCTACATCCTAACAACGCACTCACGCTATATACCAACCTAGTGAAGGTTGCGGCTACACCCACAGACTCACATCACTCTAGTACTATCTGCTAATCTTGTGAATGCTACGGCTACACACGCAGACTTACAACACTCTAATACTATCTGACTGCTAGTGAATGCTACGGCTACACCCGCAGACTTACAACACTCTGATGCTATCTGACTGCTAGTGAATGCTACGGCTACACCCGCAGGCTTACAACACTCTAATACTGGATCGAACACGGGCTTGCCCCGCAATCAGCTGAACTTGTGTCCTAACTGGAATCCCAAACCTGATTCCCTACGGCTTGCTAGTAACATCACGGGAACACCATCTCCTTACTGGCAAGCTTTTCCGAACTTCCATCTAACACTATCCTCAAACCATACAACCGCTTGGGTTATCTTCCTTCCCAATAAGGATGCAAAACTTATCCTAGTCTCAAAACTGCTCCTGCTTCTGAATCCTTGGGTGATTCTCCCCCACTTTGATTCAGCTAATGCCCTACA
Organism: Lactuca sativa; assembly: GCF_002870075.4. NCBI lineage: Eukaryota > Viridiplantae > Streptophyta > Magnoliopsida > Asterales > Asteraceae > Lactuca > Lactuca sativa. Next base: position 24,838,414 of record NC_056626.2, read on the forward strand.
ACACACAAAACTGGAAGAATTCCCAATCCTTCTCGCCACCCATGACCAATCTGCTAGAAACCACACTTACCATTGCCAGTGTTTCAACACTAGCTAATCCAAAAGATCACACAACTTCTAAAAATCCGAATAAATCTCCAGTAATAACATGCTAAACCCAGGAAGCTCCGAATCTCAGTTTGAGACCTCGGAATTCTCCTCTGCATCACGGCCTCTACCTTGGCCGGATCGACTAGAATATCCTTCTGATTGACAAGGTGCCAAAGAAATTGCACCCCGCGCAACCAGAACTCACAATTAGAGAACCTTGCAAAAATTCTCTCCCTCCTCAAAATCTCTAGCACCTCCCTCAGGTGCTTCTTGTGCTGCTCCTCAGTCTTGGAATAAACCAAGATGACATTGTACTTCCCAATCCCGCAAATGTTGCACCAAATTTGGTCCTGCTGGTCTCTTGAAAGCTAATCTGAAATCTACGGTCTCCTCCCGAGACCCCTCACTATAAGCAACTGATCTGGTTCCTTCTTAACAATGTGTTCCAAGTCAATATCCCGCTCTCGAGCTCTAGAAGTCATATCATTCAGGGTCTTGCACCCCGAGATACTCATGATCTCCCTGCTATCATTCTATAGTATGTCCTGATAACTTTCCTTCTTCATTTCCTCATCTACTGCATACTGTGGTACGATATAAGCTCTTTCCCGAGGCTTGGAAGTGATCTCTGCCACAGTCTCATTCGTCTGGTGAGGATCTAACAACTCTGGCGCCAACTGTTGCGCCTCAATCGCCTGGGCACACTCTGCCCAGAATCTGGTCTGGAAGTCATCCCATGACATAGCATTAACCACATCATCCTCCAACTCACTACCAACCTCTTCCTATCAATCTCGCGCTCTATCCCTCAGGAGACAGGTAGTAAGTCAGATCTTGTCTCCTTTCGAGACAACGTCTGGTACGAAAAGTGTTGGCAACATCTGCCAACCATCTGCCGCTAACAATGGGGTCCTTAACCCCCATGACAATCTGAAGCCTCACAAACTGTGAATTCCCGAAACATCAACGTACGGGTCTCTATCATGACTGCTATCTCCGTGCAGAATGCACTCGGCCTCTCATTACAAATCTCCATAATGCCCTCCTTGATCACACTGAGGATCACAGGAGTCTGGTCAGTGATACTGTGCAAAATTCTCAAATGAAACGAACTCTCTCATCTGATCATCAATCTGCCCGGCTCCAGAGTCCGAGCCTGATCCCCTGTCGACACCAGAACTACCATCTGGTCTACCACGTAGCGTCACTATACTCGGCAACTTGCCATCACTAACATCACAATACTCATCCAAACTCGAGGGATCTCACACACCACTGCTGAGGGATCTCTCACACCCTCTACTAGTTCCCTGGTTTTGCCTTGGCCCCTCTTGAATCGAGTACGGATCCTCTGCTTTCAGTAGTACGGACCCATACTACCTTCCACATCTATCCGTACTTTCCTCAAGAGTTACCTCAACTCCACCAAGTCCCCTTTTCTCTACTACTGATCTCTGCTACTCTCATCCTAGGCTTGCCCTAGGGAACCTCTGACTCTACCCAAACAGTCCTCAGCTGCTGAAGGCCTCCTTGTAATGCCAATTAGCCACCACCTGAATACCATCACATGCAATGAGGCTTGGATAATCCTTCGTGTAAAAGTCTCGTCCATACAACGGTTGGACTCAAACAAGAGTTGCGCAATAGGGCCAAATCCAACACTCTGAGATTATTCAACCCTGATCACATGTGATGTGACGTATTCACCTAATGGCTAACTCCCATCACTCAGAGTCCCACAAAGCACAAAGCAAGAAGCATCCGGATAAAGGAAACATACTCAGGCAAAACTATTCTCATAACAAGAAACTGTACTAGCATACAATGCTAAGCTCATACTATCAAGCATAACCTACACATGATATCCTACTACTGTCTACTCATTACTAGCATGAAATTCTTATCAAGCTGAACACATAAAGCAGGCACATAGGGCATCATTTTAGATCCTTAGTCCTATTCTAGCATGTTGTTCTACTGAAACTGAAGCTGATACTAAAACTGAAACTGAAACTAATGATCATAAACTTGTATGGGTAATTTGGGAGTACTTACTTGAGCTCGGCTGATTGCATGCACCACACCCTATTTCTCTTTTCAAAGTTCTTTTCTTTCTAAAAATTCTTTTTGCTTTTCTAAAACTCTTTTCCTTTTAAAAACTTTTTCCTTAGTTTGAGTTCATACACACTTGGGAGTGCGTCCGAATCCCTCAAACCAAGGCTCTGATACCAACTTGTAACATCCCAAAAATACAGTCTGAAAATTTTGTTTTAAATTAGTAATATAACCATATCCATCAAATGTCATATAAGAATCATAAAGAATGTATATCAAAATATCTTAACAGCTGTCAAATATATCAGAGTATAAACATCCCAGGCTGAACAAATGGTGTGTGCACTGCAATCTTCCCGAGCTCCTCTTTTGAAAACTGAGTACCTGAAACCAAAACTGAAAACCGTAAGCACGAAGCTTAGTGAGCTCCCCCAAACTACCACATACCATACAACATATAAAGCACATATTGGGCCTTGCCCACTGCATCGGACCGAAGTCCGGAACTGACTGCATCGGACCGAAGTCCGGAACTGACTGGGACCTTGTCCCCTACATCGAACCGGAGTCCGGAACTAACTGCATCGGAACGAAGTCCGGAACTAACTGCATCGGACCGAAGTCCGGAACTGTTTGAACATAACATAACATAAACACGTATTTGCTAACATAACACATATACTGCATCGGACTGAAGTCCGGAACACATAACACAAACATGCTTGAATCACAAAGACATCAAGCACTCTAACTACTGCATCGGACTGAAGTCCGGAACTACTGCTAACTAAACGGGCCGACATTGTGGCCGTAGACCCGTTCCTACTGGAAGGAAACTCACCTCACACTGCTGAAGTCCCGTAGACACAATCCCACACTACTGAAGTCCTGCAGACTCCACCCCAGCTGCTGGCTGACAGATTCTCGAACTGTCAACACCAAATAACACCCAATTAATAATTGGGTTCTAACACAAAACTAAAAATACATGCTTTGGATAATTACTACATTACCCCTAGCTTGGCTTACCCAATCCCAAGGCCCAATCCATAGGCCCAAAGTCAACTAGGGTTCAAAGCCCAACATATGGCCCAATTTTCCAAATTGGGCCCAAACCTCTACATGTACATCCCTTAAGGCCCAATTGATCAGTCCAGTCCAACATGTATCATTCTAGGGCCCAATATCTTACAACCATCTAGGCCCCAACTATGGCCCATCTATGGCCCAATTTTCCAAATTGGGCCCAATCCTTCATATGGTCCTTACCCTAAAGCCCAACTAATTACTCTAGCCCATTTGATTATTCTCGGATGGCCCAACACAAATCCCAAGTGAAATTAGGGTTTCATATCAAATGATAACTAGGGTTAAGTGTTTCTTACTTAACCCACTAAGGACTTAACACACTAGGGACTTAATCCATTAAGGACTTAATCCATTAAGTCCATTATTGCTTACATTAATTCCTGCCAATGATTATTATTTAGTATTCACTTATTAAATAATTCTCATGTGTGTGCTGATAATCTCTCAAATATTAGTATTTTCTCAATTAGCTCATTAAGGACTTAGTCCATTAAGTTCTTTACTCTACTAGATAAATGAGATGGAGTGATTGGGCTTAATACATAATCCCATCTCAATGGCCCAAAAGTGGGTCCAATAAGTCTAAGGCCCAATACTCATAATTAGGGTTTTCCACCCAAACATGGCCCAATAGGCCCAAAACCAATCTCTAAGCCCATTAGGGTTTGCTAGCGGGGCACCACCTACTACCACTTCGGGTAGTGGTGGTCAATGGCGGTTCGAGGCGGCGGCCACCACCTTACGGTGGTGGTTTACTTCATTTTCATTATTCCAAATTCAAATTACATTTTACAATGCTAAATCTCAATACCCACACACACACACACACTAAACTAATCTAAACATACACGCACACAGCCACACCATGGTGGCCGGTGGTGGCGCTTGGCGGCAACCACCACCTCACGGTGGTGGCGGTGGCTATTCCCGGCTTTCCGATCAACCAATCTTAATCATACATCACTAAAATAACACACACACACACACACCCACCCTTATGCTTGGAAAAGTAACACAACCACCACCTGGTGGTGCTTGGCGATGGCAGAACTCCGGAGAGGTGGCAATGGTGGTGGTTCGCGATGACAACAACGGTTCCTCTTGACTCCCAATCGAGTAGATGTATGTGCACACTCGAAAAAATGATATGAAGACCGAGACATCTCCAACTCAGCCACTACGGGTGGCAGGCGACAATTGTGACGACGGCCAACAGCGACGGCGGCCCAAAACGGCAACCACAGGGCTGCTAGCGACACCATTCGACGTACACAACGTCGATTCACTGAGAACAACGAAGGAGAAGAGAGGTAGAGGTGGCAGATATGCTTTCTAGCGTTTCCGGTCGCTCACGAATCTCGCAGCAACATTTTTAGCTCGGTCGTCGATCTTGGCGGCCATCTCGACTGTACACATCGGTTCCGGTAGTGGAGCTGGAACAACGGCAATCCCCAGCGAAGCAACGACGAATGAAGGAGCCTCGAAGGGTAGTGGCAGCTGGGGGAAAGGATTGCGGTGGCTTGAAGGGAGGTGGGGTGAGAGCGGCTGCCGGAGGAGTTCCGATGATGGCGGCTGCATAAATGGTCCGTAGGGTTAGGGTTTGGCCGGATGTCATGCTTTATACCCGGCTCCACATACATCTTTCCCATATTTATAGTTCTAGTCCCTCCCCATAGAATCTTTTCAAATCTAATCCAATAATTACTCTTTTGACCTCAGCTTCTAAAATTCTTTTCATAATAAGGCCCAAAATTACTAAACAACCCCTCCTCCATAATTAATTCTCAATTTGAATCCAACACTTACACTTTTAGCCCTTGACTCTATAAAATCTTTTCAGTTTAAATCTTTAATTTGCCAATAAATCCTTAATCCTTCACTTCTTTTCAATTTAAGTCCCGAATTTTCACTTTAAACCCCTGACTTTTAAAATTCTTCACAATTTAGTCCGAGACTTTCGTTTGTTATTTTATTTAAATAACCGGGGCGTTACACTGACCCACCCTGACGGCTCTCTCCCGACCTGGTCCCGAAACGGATCCTGCCCCGAAACGTCTCGTAATCGCCATACTGCAATACACCAACAAGACCCTTAGACACATCCCATACCCGCCTGGGGAACTATCTCATAACTGATACGCTAGAGAGTTGTGACTTCCTTGATAGACGTATGGGTCCTGTGCTTTCAGTAGTACGGGCCCATACTACCTTCCACACCTACCCATATTTGTCTCAAGTATCACCACAACACTCTAACCATATATACACACATGCTCAATCCTCACTCCTAGAGGGAAAAGTTGAATATCTCATATAAGGAAAACCCTAGGCTAGTGGGCATCACATAATCAGGCAACTCTATCATGCAATTCCTGAAGATCCATAGCCTAGTGCTAGCATGCTGTTCTAACATATCACATAATCAAATAACTTGCATGGTATTTTGGGGTCAACTTACTGGCTCTGGCTGATCGTACCCTCTACATCCTCCTTTACTTATTTCGAAAACCTTTTGAAAACCATTTTGAAAATCCCTCCTTGATTTGAGAATGGATTCACACGAATGTTCCTCCAATTCACTCAAACCAAGGCTCTGATACCAACTTGTAACGACCAAAAATTTCAACCAAATTTAAATCATCTTCTTTCATTCAAAAACTGTTAAGTTCATACATTTCTTTTTCAAAATAGTTTAAACATCAGAGCATCCCCAGAACCATATCACTTAAATCATAAAGCATGAGGAGCGGTACGATCACACCTTCGCCTTTCCATGATCACCTGAAGTACCTGAAACACAACACTATAACTGTAAGCCTAAAAGCTTAGTGAGTTACCCCCAAAATACCAACCACACATAACATACTCATATCATATCACAAATAGAACAACCGTTCACATCGGGTCTGCTGTGTGACTGGTCCGCCTGCACCGGGCCTTCAGTCCACCTGGTCCACCCTCCGAGTCTAGCATGTACATCGAGTCTACAATGTGATTGGTCCACCCGCACTGGGCCTTCAATCCACCTGGTCCACTCTCTGAGTCTACAGTATGACTGGTCCGCTCGCACCGGGCCTTCAGTCGGCCTGGTCGACTCTCCGAGCCTCGGCACGTCTGGTCCGCCCTCTTGGGGCCTTCAGCCTATCTGGACCGCTCGCTGGGCCTTTGGAATACCCGATCCGCCCTGGGTATGTTGACCTACAACACTAGGCAAGACCCGCCTCAACCCAACCCCCGTCAAACAACCATGAGCACATAAAACAATCAATCACATAACAAATCTCTAACCAGACAAGCAGTCTAACAAATTGTTGGATATAGTGTCTAAGTCCATAACTATATTTGGTATGTACTTGACCCGACCCGGCATGGTCCATTTGGGTTGCACTTCACCCGAACAATTTATGGATAATATTTGAGAATAGTACAAGTTATGATTTATTAATATATTATAAGTTCTAATATATTAATATAAGATCATATTATTTAATTAGTAGTGATCTATAATTAATCTAGGATTAATTTAGTGATCAAAGATATTACTAATTAAATATGGGCTTCTATATTTATATAGTGTGGGCTTATGCTTATTTGGAATGGTCTAGGCTTGGATGGAGAAGTCCATGGATACTCCATGGAGCTTTAACCCATGGATCTCATGGAAATGAAGAGACATGGGTATTAGGGTTTACATGGATGTAACCCTAATCCACCACACTATATAAAGGAGGCTTTGGCTCTTGAAATCACACTAGTTGACACATGTTGAGGCGAGGGCCGATTTCAAGAGAAGTGTGACTATTCTCTCAAAGTTCCAAGTTTGTGGTGATTTGTGACTTACACTTGAGGCATCCACATTATTGGTGCTAGGCTCTAAAACTCCAAGGAATCAACTACAACTACAAGGTAAGTGTTTCTACTAGCTTTATTTGATTCAAGTTCCCCATGCCATGCTAGTTAGGATATAAGCCTTGGAAAAATAATTATTTGCATGTATCTTAGACAGACATAGATCCAAGGTTTATTAGGGTTGCATGTAAACTTAGGAAGTGTTAGAATGCTCAAAACCCATCAGTGGTATCAGAGCCTAGGCTTGTTTGTTTGATACTTGTTGCGATATGCTTGAAAAAGTCGAAATCTTGCTGTCTGACTGATGGACTCGCCGAGTCCATGGGGGGACTCGCCGAGTCCACTTGTATCTTCAACCTACTCGCCGAGTAGGTTCATGCACTCGACGAGTAGGGTCGACAGAGTGCAGTTTTTCGACTTTAGTTGCTGGAAATGGATTAGAAACATTACCCTAAACTGTTTTGGTACTTGAAAACTTGTTTTAGAAGGTGTAATGTCTTTTCTAACTCATTTACAACAACTAGTTATCAAAATTACAAAGATTAAAGTGTGATTTTGATATATGAAAGTGTTCATGTTCATGATCTTGTTCTTATGATGTTTAGATGATCATAGGAATTATTTGTAACCTATGTGGTAGATTAATTCTTGATCATAATGTTATTTAATGGAATCCATAACTTGTCCTCAAGTTATGGAAAACCAAAAGTCTCTTGGATTGAAAACCATTAAAAGAACACAAGAGTTAGAAAAGTGAAGAGTCTTCATTTTATTACTCTATTAAACTCATAAGTTACAAAATATGAAAAGTTTTGAAAGTTTACAAAACTTGCCCTCAAGTTTTGGAACAAGTAAAGTCAAGTTAAAACTTTAGTTCCAACCCTTAGAATTTTAAAAGTTAAAATTCAACCCTTATACTTATATTATTATGATTTAATAATTATATATATATATATATATATATATATATATATATATATATATGTATGTATAAGAACAAAGTCGTCTTACCGCTAGTACGCCTCATTCACGAAGCCGGTCTATAAGGTGGGTATAAGGTTGTTGCCTATAAAATGGTGACTTAATGGGTGTCCACTCTCACCCACCGCTTGCTTGACTGTTGGAGAGTCGTTAGCCGAACGGGTAAGACAAGGACTTATAAATTCTCATTCAAAGTATGATGAATATTATAAAGTAACTAAATGTTTTATTAAATTCCCAATCTTAGTTACTTTAGGAAAAATGTGAATAAGGTGCTAATCCATGAAATTACACTTTACACTTTGTTTAAGTCGTTGGTGGAGCGTGTGTGGTTAACCGGCACACTAACTTGGACTTAACAAGGTAGGTAAAGGGTGACTTAAAGGTTTATTATAGTATCGATGGAGCGTGTGTGGTTTACCGACACATCGATTGAGTGATAAACTTTAAAGGGTACCAAGTGATTTGCATGGTTACTTCACACCTTGTTTTGTGATCCTCGGCATCCCAGTCACAAAACTTGGAGGGCACACTCGAGATTGAAACATGCCTTTGAAAAGTTCATTGAATCTCAAAGAATCTAGGAATTTCTAAGAACCAATCAAAAACCTAATACTTAAATATTTCGGTTTTCGTGGTGGAAATTGGTGAATCGTCATTCACCCACCTTTCAAATATGGTATAGCTTAGATTACGACATACCTCTTCTAAGTTATATTATATTGTGATTGGATCCTAGCCTTAATATTACATTTGGGTGTTTTATTAAGGACTCTCTTATATCTAAACTAATCTTGTTCTCTTCTTTTTAGATGTCTTCAAACAATGCTGCTTCTGGCTCTAATCCTAACGGCTCCTTTACCCTTATGAACTTGTGTGGGAAAGTCACCTTTGATGGATCCAACTTCAATGAGTGGATCAGAAACATCAGGATGATTACCCGCTACGAGGACAAAGAATATGTCCTTGACAAGGAGCTTAAGGAGATTGATGAGACCACTGCAACTCCTCAGGAGATCGCTGAATTTCGGGCACATGAAAGGGATGCTACGAAAGTGGCTTGCATCATGATGGCCACGATGACAGCGGAACTCCAAAAGTCTTATGAGGATTTCTACCCTTATGAAATGCACCAAGATTTGATGGAAAGATACCATCAAAGTGCAAGACAAGAGAGGTATGAAATCATTTGCTCCATGATAACAACCATGATGAAGGACGGGGAATCCGTCACGAGCCACATGCAGAAAATGCAAAGGTATGTCGATCGTTTGCTGAAGCTTAATGTGAACTTCCCTGAGGATCTTGCAATAGATATCATTTTGCACTCCTTACCATCGTGCTATGATCAATTTTGCATGACATATCACATGAATAAGGAAGAGGTCACACTCAGCAAACTTCAGGGACTTCTCAAGACCGCAGAATCAGGTCTTAAGGGGAAGTCGGTTGCTATCACTCCTACTCCAAACTCAACTCCGGTTTTGGCAATTAGGAAAAGTCAATGGAGGAAGAGAAAGAGGTCCTCGAAGGGTACCAAGGCTCGGACCCTTGATGACTCTTCTTCAAGTGGAACCAAGAAAGGTTTCGTCACTCCTTCTTCTGACCCAAAAGAGGCTGAATGCTTCTATTGCCATGAAAAGTCTCATTGGAAGCGGAACTGCCTAAAGTACCAGCAGGATGTGAAGGATGGGAAAGTCAAACCCAACCATGCAGGTACTTACACTATCATTTCTAATAACTCACCCCATTCTAAATCTTGGGTCCTTGATACCGGTTGTGGTATTCATATTTGTTGCGACTTGCAGGGACTAAGAAGAAGTGAGAATGTGGAGCAAGGAAGAATAAACTTGATCATGGGGAATAGGAAAGCTTTACCTGTTACCAAGATTGGAGTTTATACTTTATCGCTAAGTAGTGGGTTTAATTTAGATTTGAATAAATTTTGTTATTCGCCAAGAATGGCAAGAAATATTATTTCCTTTCATGCTTTGTACAAACAAGGGTTTACCTTTTCATTTAATAATGAAGTTGGTTCTATAGATGTTTTCTATAATAATGTTTTTTATTTTAAAGCATTACCTTGTGATGGTGTGTATGAAGCTGTATCTGTTGTAGATAACTTAGGAAATAATGTTTTGTGTATTGATTCTACTACTAATAATAACTTGGATAAAGCATCATTATGGCATTGTCGTCTTGGACATATAAGCAAGAAACGCATAGGCCAACTCCAAAAGGATGGAGTCTTGGAGTCGTTTGACCTAAAGTCAGATGATAGTTGCGAATCATGCTTACTTGGAAAAATGACAAAGTCACCCTTCACAGGCTCGTGTGAGAGGGGTGAAGGTTTGTTGGACCTTATACACACGGATGTGTGTGGACCATTCAAACATGCCACAAGGGATGCTAATCGTTATTATTTGACTTTTACTGATGATTACAGTAGATATGGATATGTCTACTTAATCAAGCATAAGTCAGAGACTTTCGAGAGGTTTAAAGAATTTAAACAGGAAGTCGAGAATCAATTGGGCAGGAACATTAAGATGCTTCGATCCGATCGAGGAGGTGAGTATCTTAGTTCAGAGTTCCTCGACTATCTTAGGGAATGTGGGATTGTCTCACAATTGACACCTCCCAGGACACCACAGTTGAATGGTGTGGCTGAGAGGCGTAATCGAACCTTGTTGGATATGGTTCGTTCCATGATGAGTCGAGCTACGCTACCAATCTCATTCTGGGGGTATGCCTTAGAGACTGCCGCCCATATTCTTAATCTTGTCCCTACAAAGAAAGTTGCCAAAACTCCTCACGAGATGTGGACTGGAAAAGTACCTAAGCTAGACCACATCAAGATTTGGGGTTGTGAGGCTTTCGTGAGACGCGAGACTCATGATAAGCTCGAACCTCGAAGCGAGAGGTGTATTTTCATCGGCTACCCACAACAATCCTTTGGTTACCTCTTCTACAGACCTAGTGACAATGTGGTCTTTGTAGCAAGAAGAGGAGTCTTTCTAGAGAGAGAATTTATAAGCCAAGGAGACAGTGGGAGGCAAATTGATCTTGAAGAAATTCAAGAATCAAGCGGTGAAGGAACTTCAAACACTAGCCCTCAACTTGAGGAGGAAACTCCTGTTGAGCCAGTTGATGAGCCTGTACCTCTGAGGCGTTCCACGAGAGTTAGGAATGCACCTGAGCATTACTATGGTTTCCATATTACTGCGGAAGGTGAGACACTTATTAGTGATGAGACACTAGTAGGTCTGGATGAACCTAACAGCTACACGGAAGCCATGGCAGGCCCTGAGGCTGCTAAATGGAAAGAGGCCATGGATAGCGAGATACAATCCATGTATGACAATCAAGTTTGGAACTTGGTTGAGAATGTACCAGGTCGTAAGACTGTAGGGTGCAAATGGGTCTTCAAGAAGAAGACCGACATGGATGGTAAAGTACACACTTATAAGGCTAGACTAGTTGCAAAGGGCTTCTCTCAAATTCCTGGAGTGGACTATGATGAGACCTTTTCTCCAGTAGCCAAGATTAAGTCTATTCGGGTTCTGTTAGCCATAGCTGCATTTCATGACTATGAAATATGGCAAATGGATGTCAAAACTGTTTTCCTTAATGGAAAGCTGGCTGAAGATGTTTACATGAGTCAGCCAGAGCGTTTTGTCAGCAACGAGTACCCTAATAGAGTGTGTAAGCTCGAGAAATCCATTTATGGATTGAAACAGGCACCTCGCAGGTGGAATCTTTGCTTTGATGAGAAAGTCAAGGAATTTGGCTTTTCGAGGAGTGAAGATGAATCTTGCGTCTATATCAAGGCTAGTGGGAGCATAGTCAGTTTTTTGGTACTGTATGTGGATGACATACTACTCATAGGAAATGACATCCCAACCCTGCAGGAAGTAAAGTCCTGGCTTGGGAAGTGTTTCGCTATTAAGGACCTTGGTGAAGCTGCCTATATCCTAGGGATAAAGATTTTGAGAATCAGGAGTAAAAGGCTAATTGGACTTAGCCAAAGCACCTACTTGGACAAAGTGTTGAAAAGATTCAACATGCATAACTCCAAGAAAGGTGAGTTACCCATTCAGTGTAACGCCAGATTGAGTAAGACACAAAGCCCTAGTACTGAGGCTGAGATAGGAGAAATGAGTCGATTTCCTTATGCTTCAGCTGTAGGATCGATCATGTATGCCATGACGTGTACTCGACCTGATGTAGCTTTTGCTTTGAGCATGGTTAGCAGGTATCAGGCGAACCCTGGCAAGGAACACTGGACTGCGGTAAAGAATATCCTCAAGTACCTGCGAAGGACTAAGGACTGGGTCCTTACTTTCGGTGGGAGTGATGACTTGAGAGTTGTAGGGTATAGTGATGCTAGCTTCCAGACTGATAGGGATAATTTCCGCTCTCAGTCAGGCTGGGTCTTTACCCTAAACGGAGGAGCAATTTCTTGGAAAAGTTCCAAGCAGGAGACAGTGGCTGATTCCACTTGTGAATCAGAGTATATAGCAGCAAGCGAGGCAGCAAAGGAGGCGATATGGCTAAAGAAATTCATCGAAGACCTTGGAGTTGTACTAGCTATAAAAGAGCCAATGGAGATTTTCTGTGACAGCAATAGTGCGGTTGCCTTAGCCAAGGAACCAAGGGATCACGGGAGATCCAGACACATCGACAGAAAATACCATTTTATCAGACATCGAATTGAAGAAGGACTCCTCATGGCGAAGAGGGTATCATCGGATGAGAACCCGACAGATCCCCTCACGAAGGGCCTGAGTAGGGTTAAGCATCTCCAGCATGCTCGGAGCATAGGGCTGAAGGATGATATAAGTTTTAGTAGTTAGATAACCCAGAAATTTGTAAAGTGTAATTGACATTTGATGATGAATAAAAGGTGTTTTATTTATGAGTAAAGTGTTGCTATCTCTTGTCGATCTTTTACTATATTTCTTTTGCATGTTTTGACTTCTAGAATAATTATGTTTGGTATATCATATTATTCAAACCTCCACAGCCGGTCATATGTCGGAAGTAGGTATGAATCAAGACTGTCATGATTGGTTGCAGAGGTCTAAGGTGTTGGACATGGCTACAACAATCATGAGTGCTCATAAGTTCTGAGCATTGGACTCAACCCACGCTCACTGGAATCACTTCATGGAATTTTATCTCGAGTGATCGTGAGACGGTAATATCATATAAGTCTTCAAACCTAGAGATATGATTTGTTACTTACGAGTTGGTTATGCATTGATTGTACGTAAACGCATTGGTAACTCGATGTTATAAAACGTGCTTTTGTGTGTAATTTAATGAGTGGTAGAACAAACATATGAGTCGAAGTTTATCTGTTCCTTCTTGGATTAGAAGCTGATATCTGGGCCCCTCGATGATTTTGTTTTGACCTATGTACCGGGCCCGGTCAGAACTAAATTGATGTGTTCAGTTGAGTTCTATGTCAAACAAATCGGAAATCGGGAAACAAATGCTGGACAATAAGCAAGACAATGTTCCATGTATTTGTCCGGCTGATATCTAGAACAGAGGATTATATGATCACTTATCTAAATGGCGCGTTCTAGTTCAACAGAGTTTAAAGAGCTACGATTGCTGATCAGTTCCTGAAGTTATACTTGCAAATATAGTTACTAGACTTATCCAAGTGGGAGACTGTTGGATATAGTGTCTAAGTCCATAACTATATTTGGTATGTACTTGACCCGACCCGGCATGGTCCATTTGGGTTGCACTTCACCCGAACAATTTATGGATAATATTTGAGAATAGTACAAGTTATGATTTATTAATATATTATAAGTTCTAATATATTAATATAAGATCATATTATTTAATTAGTAGTGATCTATAATTAATCTAGGATTAATTTAGTGATCAAAGATATTACTAATTAAATATGGGCTTCTATATTTATATAGTGTGGGCTTATGCTTATTTGGAATGGGCTAGGCTTGGATGGAGAAGTCCATGGATACTCCATGGAGCTTTAACCCATGGATCTCATGGAAATGAAGAGACATGGGTATTAGGGTTTACATGGATGTAACCCTAATCCACCACACTATATAAAGGAGGCTTTGGCTCTTGAAATCACACTAGTTGACACATGTTGAGGTGAGGGCCGATTTCAAGAGAAGTGTGACTATTCTCTCAAAGTTCCAAGTTTGTGGTGATTTGTGACTTACATTTGAGGCATCCATATTATTGGTGCTAGGCTCTAAAACTCCAAGGAATCAACTACAACTACAAGGTAAGTGTTTCTACTAGCTTTATTTGATTCAAGTTCCCCATGCCATGCTAGTTAGGATATAAGCCTTGGAAAAATAATTATTTGCATGTATCTTAGACAAACATAAATCCAAGGTTTATTAGGGTTGCATGTACACTTAGGAAGTGTTAGAATGCTCAAAACCCATCACAAATCACATAGCATATCAACATCCTAACCAGGATTCCGACTCAACCGGTCACTAGCATAACATTACCATATATCCCGGGTACTGACCTTAACCAGGTCACTAACATAACACCATCCTAAATACCAGGATGCATATCTAGCAAAACAATAACGTAACAAACAATACCCGGATTTCCATCCGATAAAGGGTCGACCTTGGTGCCGTAGACCTTGTCGATATAATGAGGATAACTCACCTTGCAACTGCCGAAATCCTACAAATCTCCGACCGCTGACTCATCGGGACTCCCAACTATCACATGATAATCACCAAGTTAGAGTCCAATCATGACTTTCTAGACCAAGGGCCCACAACACTCATTAAGTCCATCATCCTCTTATTAGGCCAAGACCCAAAACCAAATCCTCATGCAAAACCCATTATTGGCCCAATTTACTAAATTGGGCCCACCTTTCCAAACGGGCCTATATCCAAGGTCCATAATAATTATTGGGCCTAAATTACTCCATCCATAATGTTCAGTCACGGCCCAAGCCCCACTAGCCCATAAACAACCCAATCACTTAAGGCCTAAAATCAAAAAACCAACAGAGGGAGTACGCTGGGCGTAAACTCGCTGAACCAAAATTCCACATAAGTTCTTAATGGCTTAAGCTCTTAAGCCCAAACTTCAGATTCATCGACCAAACATGCCTAAGATTCATAAAGTCTCAAACTTTATTACTTGGGACGTCCATAAAGCTCTTAACTCAAGGTCTTAATCCATAAAGACCCACCTACATCACACATGAGACAATCAAGCCTTTGGGACCTCATTTTTCTCACTCAAGACCTCTCCTAAGGTCTGAAAGGACAACTAATCTCAACCAACTCGCATCATGCATCACTTTGGGGTTTTTGGGACAAGAAATGGTGTCAAGACCTCATAACACCAAGATCTACACAAAATAAATGTCAAACAAGAGACTTTATACCTCAAAAGGGCTCCAGAAGATGATGTTATTCCAGATCTATAAGCTCCAACTTCCCAAGTCCTTCTTTGACAACTTCCTTTTTTCCTCTTCTAAGCTTAAACCACCAAAATGAGCTTCCCAATGTCAAGATCTCACAAAATGGAAGGATGAGGCATTCTAGGGTTTCTCTGAGGCTGGGGAGGATGATAATGAGGCTAGGGTTTGAGCCATTATGTTCTTTATATAGTGGCTCACCCTCAAATTAGGGTTTAAGGACTCTGAGCGTACGCGTCCTTGCACCCGTGACCATTTGCTCTACAACGCTGGGCGTAACCCAGCCTACGCTGGGCGTAACCCAGCCTACGCTGGGCGTACCCACGCGTGTCCCAATTGCATGCATGGCCTACTTCGAAAACTTTTTCCGTTAAGGGCCATAAATGTCACTTTCTTTAAAATGTCATAACTCCTTCATCCTAAGTTCGGTTCCGACGAACTTTATATCCACGAAAAGGTGGCGAGAAGCCCTATGCTTCTAACGACACACCCTGGTTCGAAACCTTCTCGAATGAAACCTATTGCCCACAAAAGACTGAAACGCCCTTACTCTAGATCCCGGAAATTCATAAATAAGTACTTATAGAACGGGGCGTTACACAAATGGTGGTGAAATCGTGAGGAGTGGAAGCTGTGGTGGTCGAAAGAAGTGACGGTGGGGTGTTTTAACCATGGCAGTGGGCGGAGAGGGAATGACGAATGTGGGAGGTCACTGTGAAGACGTCAGTGGAAGCATGGCAAAAGCTCCAGTTGTTGCCTCCACCGGTATCTGTCGCTCCCTCGTGTCTTTCTCTTCGAAGACTGTGAAATTTGGACCACCACCAAACGATTTCTCTCCCTCTCTCTCTCACTTTCATTTTCTATTCTCTCTCTCACTTTCATCTTCGCCCGACCATATGACTGGAACGCCACTGTGAAGTCTCAGTGGATAAAAAAAATATTTACAAGAATTTTCATTTTACCTTTTGTTAAAATTAGAAGCTGTTAGTTGTTTATTTACAGTAAAAATGTTTTGATTTTATATTAGATGTGTTATAATTGGATTAGCTGACAATTAATTAGCTATTAAGAGTATACATTTTTAATGTTTGAAATTTGTAGATATCAATGGTGTAAATTGTGAAGATCAAAATTAAATTTGTGAAGATCAAAATTGAATTTGTAAATATCTAGTTTGAATTTGTTATAATATATATAATATATGTTGTGATATTAATGAAGTTCAATTAAAAAAAATTAAATAAGATTGTTAGATTATTTAAAACAAACTTTGATATTAACAAATTACAGTGTTCAATGACTTTATTTTTTTACAGAAAAAAGCTGAAAATATTAAATTTTCAAAACATAAAAAAGCTGAAAATATTAAATTTTCAAAGTCAAACACTTTAATTTCTCAGGTATTGAAAAAAAAAAACAGTTTGACTAAAAAATCATAACTACAAGGTCCTATAAAGAAATCTGGGGTCTAAATAATAGGACCCTAAAACGGAAAAATAAATGTTTTGATGAGTTATAGTTAAAATAAAATAATTTCCCAACAAGTTGTTCACACTTAGTGATATTACTAAGTAACAAAACACTAGAGTTTACACCTTTTAAAAGTTGATTCGTTGTAAAAATGAGTCTGTTAAAGCAAAAAACGGACATTTTCATCAAATCATTGAGTTTAAGTCAACATAATGTTTTCTGTGAAGGGTTTTTTACGTTAATCCTTTCTCAATTTGCTTTTGGAAAACATTTTTTTTTTTTTTTTTTTTTTTTTTTTTTTTTTTTTTTTTAATGTATAAAGTGGTACGTCTAAAAGACGAGGGATTAGAAGTGAATCAGGAAAGAGTTTAAGGACTGAAGCTGTCAAGTGGAGCCGTATTTAGAAGAAATACGTGCTACTGTACGTGGAATAGGACAATACGCTATTGAACTGGAAGATATTCGCGCTCATTTCACATAACTGCTCTCACATTTTAGGGTTTTCTCGCTGATTTCCCCCTTTCGTTGTTCTTGCATTCTGGTAGTGTAATCGGTGTTCTTGTCGGTGTATCCATGGCATTCCGAGCTCCACGAAGGAGTTACCGAGCTCTTTGCCGCACCTATCCGTTTAGCATTGGACGTAGCTTTTGGTTAAAGGCGTAAGTTTCTTGTCAAAGTGATTGTTCTTGTAGGAGTTTGAGTTTGATTGTTTGTTAAGTTCTTAACCAGTCGAGTTTTTGGTTGATTTTGTCGTATGCAACAGTAAACTGGGAGGAATGCAACATCGAATGAATATGAGGCAGAGACCCACAATCTCGAAGTCGAAGGAAGCGGATGGATCTCAAAACCCTAACCCTACACGTGGTCAGATTGATGAACAATCCAAGGTTTTGAATGGTGTTGCAGAAGGAACTACTTCGCGTTCCATACATGTACACGTTGTTGGTGCAGAAATCGTTGACGAAACAGAGGGTGCTACAAATCTTTCAGTAAGATCTCAACCCTTTTTGTTGCTTTCGTTCCCCCAGGTTTTTGTTTCCATGTTGTGTAGTAGTACCGAATACTTTCAGATCTGAAGCTTTAAAGCTAAGAGTAATGGAAACCAGCATATACAACGTTTTAAGGAAATATGTTGCTAAGAATTGATCAGTTGGAATGTAGATAATCATTACATGAAACCAAGAATAATATCATTTGTACATTAATTGGTCTAATCATAAGCTTGAAAATTTTGATTCATGGCTGCTTAATTGTTTGAAAGCGAAACTATAATAGTACAAATCAGGTTAAATAAATACTCAATGGGCTCCGCTAAACATAAAAGGGAGGAAGAAAAGAAAATTAAATCTTAGTGGACTCTTGGGAGTTGAATTTGTTTTAACAACAATTGAAATGGAAATAGAGATGGATGATGGCACTGTTGAGCTTGTAATTTCTATTAGCATGTTTAGTTGTTTAATACTCAACAACTTGATTTATTACTTTTGATGCAGGGACATGATGATGTTGATGATGGTATTCACAACGTGATGACAGTCAGTCTAGAATATCAGCTTGTGAAAAACGTACTGATACTTCTAAAAACTAACCTTTTACATTCTGCACTTGGTGCACGTAAGCATCATCATCTAATATCTATTTCATCATTCAATGCATCCATTCATGGATTTTGTGAATGTGTGTGAAATAGGTATTTTAGGTGAAGCAGGTCAAGAGCATGTGTTGAGGGTTATCACCGGATCTTCAAAATCTAAAAAGGCGGTATGTATGAATTATGAAATTATACTTATTTATTTTAATTACTATTATGTGGGGGATGGATTGTTATAGATTGTTGAGTACTTAGAGACAGAAAACATTGCATGGAGAGAAGAGAATGACAAAACAATCTTGCGGATTAAAATTAATGGGTAGGTTTCCGTGAAAACTAAACCCGACCCATATGATATGACCCACGGCCCGTTTATATGTATTTGGATTATGAGTATTTTGTTTGTTTGTGCAGTGACCAAAAGTTTGAGGTGATGAGAATCAGTCTACGTGGACTGCATGTGGATCATGCAATGGAGCTTCTGAAACCTCTCGTGTCAGTAGCTGCATTTGGTGGAGGTAATAATAATAATAATATCTATTTCATCATCCATACATGAACATAAACATAATTATATATATTTTAATCAATGGATTTATTATAATGTTGTACAGTTGTGGGGGAATTGAAAGTTGTGACTGGATCTGAGAGGAGTTCAAACATTAAGAGGACGGTATGTTATTGTTATGTATGAATTAATTTTAAAGGATATTATTTTAATTAATTATTATGTGGTGTGGGATGAATATTGAATATGATTGTAGGTTATTGAGTATTTGGAGAGAGAGAAGATGGAATGGAAAGAAGAAAACAAAACAACTTTGTTAATCAAGTTTCCCACTAATGACATGCTGGCTCGCCTCTTCTAAATGACTTGAAGATTATGTTCAAAAATCAATTTGTGTATATGAATATGATCTGTTATTTGAAGCTCACAAAATCTTTTCTTTGTATATTCTCTACCATTTTGTGCATATTTCTGAAGCTGCTATGCTATGCTATGGTTTAGGTTTCTTACTTTAATACTTTTCTCTTCATTTTGGTGATTCTCTAATGGGGAATTCAAATGAATGTTTTTGGCCAGATCCTGATTATATCGAGTATGTTAAGAGTTTTGCTACTTGTGGTTTGCATCACTGGTGCCTCTGTTATTAACAATAATAACCTTTTTTAGCAAATCTGAATAAATTGCAATTAGTTATTTGTTTGGCTGATATGAAATGGAATCTCTTTTCTATTTGGTTTGGGTTTGCACATTTTTTCAAAAGAATTTGGAATTGTTTTCTATTTGCCAAAGATTTGGAAAGTAACTTATGTAATACGACCAAAATATTATTTTTATTAATTTTTGTAACTTAATATTATTTTTAACAAAGTGATGATACTTCCATTCAATTAATATTTTCATTTATTAAACTTGTAAGAGCTCAAACTTATGTTTTTTTCTTAAGTTTGCACATAATATATAAAATAAAAAGATAATCTTACAAAATGAAAATATATAATTGTAGTTGTACTTATAAAAGCAATTAATAAATATCTTGCTTTGAGGCTGGGTCTAGAGGCATATAGTTAGGAGTTGGGTACAAATTTAAAGAGTTAAAGAAATAAAATGTACATAGGTATGCATGTTTGTATGTAAATTGAAATTTTTTTCACTGCGGACAAAAAAAGTAGGTGTTGTCGGTGTCCACATCGGGACACCTGCTAGATTCGCCCCTGGTTGGGTGGGGGTATGTTTTTTTTTTCTCAAAAACAATATTAACCATATTTAAAAAAACAAAATTGAAAAACAAAAACCGATAGAAAATACAAAACCAAATATGTTTTCAAATTTTATAAAATGGAAAATGAAAACTCAAAAGTTTTAAACAAACATCTATTCTAAATTTTCTAATGAAATCTGAAAATGAAAATTCTATTATTTTTAAAACTTTTTTTTTCCCAAGAAAACTGAAAACAATTTTCTGAAATCATATACAACATAAGATTTTGATTTTTTTTTGTTTTTTTTAGGGTATAAAGTGAGAAGTGTAAAAGATGTTGGGTTAAAAGTGAATCAGGAAAGAGTTTGAGGACTAACATTGTCGAGTGGAGCAGTATTTTGAAGAAATATGCTTTATTCCGTCTCAAACTCTTTCTTTCAAAATAAAGTTTATTATTGTATACGAGAAGCAAAA
The DNA here is from genome assembly GCF_002870075.4 of Lactuca sativa. Lineage (NCBI taxonomy): Eukaryota > Viridiplantae > Streptophyta > Magnoliopsida > Asterales > Asteraceae > Lactuca > Lactuca sativa. The sequence continues at coordinate 24,859,175 of NC_056626.2, forward strand.
TACGCTATAAAAGTGGAAGATATTCAAACTCTCACATTATAGGGTTTTCTCTTTGATTTCCCTCTTTTCGCTGTTCTTGCATTTAGATGAGTCTTTCTGGTTGTATAATCTGAGTTCTTGTAGCCTTGATAAAAGTGCGTTAGAAGTATCTCTTGGTTAAAAGCGTAAGTTTCTTGTCTAGTTGCTGTTCTCGTAAGATTTTGTTTGATTGTTTGTTAAGTTCTTATTCAGTTGAGTTTTTGGTTGATTTTGTTAAACAAAAGTTGTTATTTGTTGAAAATATTTGGTTTAAAAATACTATAACTATACCGTGGTATGCAAACAAAAAATTGGGAAGAATGAAGCATCACAAACCTTCAACCTCAAAGTCGAAGGAAGCCTCTGGATCTCAAAACCCTAACCCTACACTTGGTCAGATTGATGACCACTCCGAGGTTTGAGTGGTGTTGAAGAAGGAATTGCTTCGGTTTCCATACAAGAACACTCTACTGCTACAGCTGCAGAAATCGTCGAGGCACCTTCGAGTTCGAGTGTTAATGGGGACGATGATTCTGCAGAAAGATTTGGGAATTTGGCAGAAACAGAGGCTGCTTCAGATCATTCAGTAAGATCTCAACCCTTTTTTCCTTTTGTTCCTATGTACTGAATCCAAAAAATACTCAACGAAATGGAGCATGGTAAGTATATACAAGGGTTTATGGAAATATGTTGCAAAGACTTGATGAGTAATGTAGATAATTATTACATGAAACCAAGAATAATATTATTTGTACATAATTGGAGGGTCTTTTTATAAGCTTGAAATTTGTGGTTCATGGCCTTGGTTAGTTGTTTGAAAGTGAAGATTAATATTGAATGGATTCTGTTAAAGATAAAAGGGAGGAGGAAAAGAAAAGTAAATCTTGTTGGAATTGAATTTTAATAACAATTAAAATGAAAAAAAATAGGGATGGATGATGGGAGTGTTGAGCTTGTAATTGCTATTAGCATGTTTGATTTGATTTATTACTTTTGATGCAGGAAGATGAAGATGATGACGACGCTTACAATGTGTATTGTATACAATCAGTCTTGAATATCAGCTTGTGAAACACACACTGATATTTCTAAAAAGTTTTCTTTGATATTCTGCATTTAATGCACGTAAGCATCATCTATTATCTATTTCATGATTACACAATGCATCCCATTGATTGATTTTGTGAACTAGGTGTGAAACCTGTGTACTACACGGGGATATTACAAGAAATGAATATTTGCATTTTTATCCCTTAATAGCATCATAGTTTCATTTGTATCACATAATACATTATGGTGTAAAAACATTATCAAACACAAGTATGATGCTATTATAGTGTAAAAACAAAAAACATAATTAAAAAAACGATACAATGTAGTATTATGACATAGTATAAAGTAGTTTTTATGAGATGCAATTTGTGTATTTTGTTAAAACACATATATAAAATACAATAAAATCATAAAATTCTATTATATTGGAATAAATAGAAAGCTAATATGTGCTATAAAGAGAATATATATTATAAAGTTGGTTTTTTATTTGATTTTATTTGTTTTTTAAGTAAAGATGAAAAAATTTGAAAAAAGAAATTAACCCTTTAACGTATCTATAAAACAAATATTTGTTGGTTTAATTAACATGAGCATTCTACAAAAGAATAAGAAAAGTAAATTATTATAATGGTAACATTTTTGTATTTCTGAATAACGTAGTAGTTATATAAGTGACAAATATATGAAAAAAAAACTTGAAAAACCGAATAGAAAAAACACAATACAATTTTCACCAAAATAATTCTATTAACTCAAAAGGTAATTCAAACACAATAAAATAATATCAAATTGTTCCAACCATCAAAGCAAAACAAACCCACACAAAGAAAAACAAAAAATAGAGTGACTTTGGGGGTTATCAATGCACTCGACATAAGTAACATATCAAATAAAAAATATTAAACGGAATGTATTCGTACCATTGAAAATATTAGATAACGGAGTTCTTAAATTAAAATTGGAAGTAGATTCAAAATTTTGTTGAGCACGACCACGATTAGCTATAAAATAAAAACATTAGTAAATAAAAATACATATCAATTAGTTCAAAAGAAACAAACATATTCTGATAAACGAATATATTTTATATACTATATGGAATACCTATTGGCGTGGTGGTCATATCATTACATTTTCTCTTATCCAAATACACTTTTCTCTGTTTTCTTTTGACCTTGGGATCGTTATATAATGGACCTTTGCTATTAACAATGGAAGAAGATTGGAAACTTGTGTGCTATATCTATATGATATATTTGGGTTAACATTTTCATCAAAACGGGTAACATATATAGAATTATCTGAATAAATTATATGTTGTTGCCGATAACCCACATCTGATATATAAAAGTAACAAAAATAAATAAGAAAATATATTAGTTATATTTCATAAAGATTCGATTGGATATAATACAATATTTTTGTATAAATTAATTGATATTAACCTCTCAAATTACAATATAAAAAATTCAATTGTATACAAACGATTACCAATTTGCATGCTAGACGTAACATTGGAATTTCTTTTATCCAGATGTAATTTTCTATGTTTTCGTCTTTCTTTAGGGTCCGTAGAATCCATATCTTGTTTGAAACCGTTAAACTTTTAAATTCCTGTAATAAATAGTGTAACGAAAAGTGTTAATTTTTTTTAATTAAGTTGTTACTCTTAAGACAATTGAATATATTTTTGCTTGTAATGATGATGTTTATGTCCATATGATCATTGAATATAACCACAACATACTCAAGAAGCAAAAAAAACCACATCAACAATGGATGTTGTTCCGGCTACAGCACATTCATACACATAATACAGAATAAAAAACACACAAATACAAATGACATACAGAATTACACACAAACACACAGTGATAACATGGTTAAAAAAATAATTGAGTTCAACGCTGTGTAGAAGCATATTCCAACCTTGTGTAGAAGCTGCAAGGTAACAAATATACACTTTATTTAAGCAAATTAGTATACATAATGACAGTAAAATGTATGCAGGATGTTGCATTTTTGAAAAATAAATGTTCACATACACAAACAGTAAAACATAGTACTTTCAATTTGGTGTTTAAAGTGGTAGAAATGTGGTAGTATACTCATATATTATAAATTAAAACGACCTGTCAAAAAATAGTTAGTTGAGTAGGGAAAAAAGTCAATTTGCAACAAATACACAAAATAAGGAAATCATTATATAGAACTGTATGGAGTGTGGATGCAAAATAAGACCGAAAAGGATATACAAATCAAGTTTTGTGCAACACATATAGAACCTATAACAATTTAATAATACCTCAAGTACCACCTACCTACTTATACTCTCAAGGATGTACCACAATGACAGACAACAATTTGATAGAGAAAGCCGTCTCCCAAAACAATTGTACCACATGTAGAGATAACAAACAAATACTTAATTAAAAAGACGATACTACCCTTATACACACGAGTAACTTTGGGGGTTATCAATTTTAACAAACAAACAACAATAAACAATTTGAAACATTTTTACTCATTCCAACACAATATAACTATTATGTTATCATGAACAAAAAAGATACATAATCAAATATATTGTGGCAAAATTAAAAAATTTATAATATTTGCCAAAACCGAATGTACACCAAATTGAAACAAAAACAGTCACATTTATGATTTTTTTTTTTTAATTTTTTTAACAGAATGTGATGTGCTAATAACAAATAAGAGGTTTTTTTTTCAGAGTTGTTTTTGTTACTTTTGTGAGTTGTTAGTATTTATGAATTTCCTATGATGTTCTTCACCTCAAATAGAAAGAATTTCCTTTTATCTTCTCTTGTCTGAATTTGTTATCAAAGATTGTCTGCTTTCTTGCCATTTTGGGATGCAAAATGTGAATATTTCCTATTTATTTTTTAAGTCAAACCTTCTTCTTACAGATAGGTGGTGGTAGTGTTCCCAACACACTTGTCATTGCAAATTGTTAATTTGTCAAATTTAGAGTAACAACAAAGTACACTTATCACAGGTGAGTCCATTAAGAATTTCAAACTTGTTGCCTCTAATTCCAACACACTTGTCATTGCAAATTGTTAAGTTGTCAAATTATAGAGTGATAGTTAATTAGTGAATTGTTCCTTAATTGAAGTGGTGTATTAAGATTCTCATAAACTTGCAAATTACACAAAGTGGGTTATTTCAACTAAACTAAGCCATTAACCATCAAGGAGGTTACATAGCAAGTAGTTATATAATCAAACACATAATATTCATTTGACCAATTATCGAGAAATCCAGACCAAAAACTCTTATGAGCATATAATCAAACAGTTGGTGTGCAAGGAAAATAGAATCGTACCTGTAATAACGCCAACAATTAAACTGAGAACATGGAAGATCGATAATTGCAAGGGTTAGAGCCTGAAGATCGATGGAGATCCTAAAGCTCGATGTTGGCAGATCGAGAAATTAGAAGATCGATGTCGGAGTTTTGGGGTCGATTGCTGATCGAAGATGGAAAGCGTGATGATCGATTGAGAGAATAATTATAGCCGGCGGTAAAATGGCAGAGGAGGAAGCGGCGTTGTAGAGATGGGAGTTTCATTGGGGAAGAGGGATTCGATGGAGAATTGGAGATGGAGGCGTAGAGGAGGAGAGGTAAAATGAGGGTATAGAAAAAAAATCAATTTTAGAGCTATCATTAATTATGTCATTTATTACATTAAAAATATATCAATTGTATTTCAACGAAGCATTTATTTTTATCAATATTGTAACCGATCTGTGATATGTGAACAAATCAGAAAATTACATGTGGAAATAAATAAATTCTAAAATTCTATTAAAATGCTATGTGTCCAAAACAATGAGGAGATGACATGTGGCAGAAAAATGAGTTTTATTTGTTAGTATAGATGTGTGTAATAGGTTTTTTAGGTACATGTCATGAGTAGGTGTTGAGAGTTATCACCAATACTTCAGAATATAAACAGGTTGTATGAATTATGAATTATGATGAAATTATATTATTTTAATTATTTATTATTATTATTATTATTATTATTAGGGGATGGATTGCTGTAGATTTTAGATTGTAAAACAAGTTGGAACTAGCCCATTTGGTCGTTCTAAATCTTCCTTAATAAATGAAGGTTTTTTTTACTACATGTCAATCTCTCATGAGTTTTGACACTTGTCATTTTGTGGTATTTTTGAAATAAATATTATCCACTTATCAATTTTTGGTTTGTTTTAATTTTTAAAATTAAAGTCATATACTTATATATGTAAAATATTAAATATTATATATATGATATTAAATTGCAATAAATACGTTTCTTTCTGTCTTCTTTTAAAGTTGTACATTTAAAAATATATTCTGTTTACACTTTAATGTTTATTTTTTTTTTAAATCAATTAATGTAATATATAGGTCTCACACCTACTTAATAATTAACTAGGAGGTCTTGGGTTCAATCTCAAAGAGGATATATATATATATATATATATATATATATATATATATATATATATATATATATATATATATATATATAATTTTTTCTACACTTATCGATCATGACTTTCTCGAGTCTGATAAAAGTCTTGACTGTTACTTGGTTGCTTATGATGATTTTAATGCATATAAATATGGTTTCTAGGAATGATCACAAAAGTTATGGTTTGGTTTTTGTTTCGATTTTGTTCCATGAACAACTCATTTAAAATTGACTAACTTATCCTTATTAATTAATACTTTATTTGTTTTATTTTTTTTAAACTTATTTTTTAAAAAATGTTTGATAAATGTGGCTCCAACCTCATCACAGTCCATCTCTTTGCGTGAAACCTGATATGAAACTTTTTGATAATTGTTTGACATGATATAAAAAAAATAGTATATTGATGGACTAGAGAAAAAACTTAAGTATACAATGTTTTGTACACCGGATACAACCCAATTTTTTCTAAAAGAGAAATACTCTAAATAGATACTTATCAAGTAAATTAAAGTTTTGCTCTATGTTTTTCACATCTTTCTAAAGGTTTAATTTTATTTTTGAAAAAATGATACAAATACTCCTCATTGTTTTAGATCCATTACAGTTGGTCCTTTTTTTCCGCTACCAGCTATGGGCATTTTATCCTTATTTTGATTTTTTTTTTTACCAATTTTGTCATTTGTGATTTTATTTATTTATGTTAATTAGAGCTTCAAAAGTTTAATCATGTTTTTGTGAAACAAATATGAAAAAAAAAAAATAATGCATCGATGAAATATATAACATTTTTTTTTAAAAGTTTACTTGAAAGAAAAACAAAAAGCGAAGTTTGGTATATGTAAATGTAGTTATGATGGATTCTCAATGGCTTCATTGGTGACTATTTAACGACCAGTTGGAAAAAACATCAATTTCGTAAGTAAATCCTCTCCCTGTTTTGATCATTAGATCAATTTAGAACCAAAAGGGTATGATGATAAATTAAGTATTTTATTTTAAAAAGGAATTAATAGTTTATTAAATGATGTTTCTATATTATAACATTTATTCAAAGTCCATCCCAATATATATGAATAGAAAATTCAAGAATCAAACGTCAAAAAATTTGGACTACGATTAATGTTTATAGATGAACATTGTTGATTACTTTTTTAGATGAACAATGAGAAAGTTATAAATATTCATAATCTTCATAATTAAACATGTGTGAATGTTATGAATATGAATAAACATTCATAACTAAACATATATAACCATAATAAATGAACATGTATTCAAAAGTCCAAAAAATTATTCATGTTAATACATGTTATACAAAAACCCAAATAGCTTATGTTCAAGAGTGGACATTTATACAAAAACTCATAAATATGTTAATCATGTTAATACATGTTCATAACTAAATATTTATACAAAAACTCAAATAACGTAAACGTTTATGAATGAACATTTATGCAAAAACTCATAAATATGTGACATGTTTGTATATTTTCAAAACTTAACATTTATATAAATATTAAAAAAATTCTATGTTCATGAATGAACATATATATCAAAATCTATAAATATGCACGCAACATATGCTCATACATATTCATAACCGAACATTCAAAAAAAAATCCTATGTACCCATGTTCATAAATGAATATTTATACAAAAACCCATAAATTATTAATACTAATATATATTTAGTACCACACATATATGAATGTTCATAAAATGTAGTCCACCACATCTTCAACCAATGAAGCATCCACACCTAAAAGTGGTAATCTATGAATCAACTAACATCAAACACCTAAAAGAGGTAAAAAAACGTTCACTATGAATCAATTAACCTCAAACAAAAAATGTCAATTTATCTATGATTCAGTTAACCTACATTAAAAAAAAAAAAGACATCGTTTATTAGTTACCAAGAATCAACAACTTTTATTCGGCAAACAATTTGGTTTGCTTTATGATTATCTAATAATATTTTCAGTATGATTGAAACATTTCTTATGAGATTTTTTATGAAATAAATATATAAATATAATATGAAATCAAGATCCATTATAGCCTATTTTTAGGAAACATGAATCTTAGATTATATAAATTTATGTATGCTTTTTCAAAAAAAATTATTAGATAAATCATCCATAAATTCCCCTTTAGAAAATATGAATCAATTAACCTGAAAGCTTTGTTTAGGCATTGATCTAGAAGAAACAAAAAAAAAAAAAAAAATCATTTTACCACTGATTACTTTTTTGTGGATCATTATTAAATGAAATATTTATAACATTCCTTGGAATCGGAAACTAACACCACCATTCACATAAAATAAAAGGCCTCTATTTTTTCTAACAAAGATCTGATCAATATATGCAATTAAGTTTTGAAGATTTGGAATTACTTTTGACGATTTGAAAGCGCAAACCATATAGACGTCATCTTCATGTAGCCGTTTTTTTTTATGTTTTTCCTTTCTCTGTGTCTCTCCCGATGGCATAAATTTAATTTATTATTGTCTTTCCTTTAAATATCATTTTTTTATTACCTTAATTTTAGTAGCAATAAGAAGAAAAATAAGAGACAATGAATGAAACCGATAGGTTTTTAAAAATTTTAATCTCCATTATACCCTTTTATGTATGTGATTGTATGGAATAGGGTGTCTCATTTTTATTGTGGACTCTTTTATTAATCTAATTAATGCATATAATAATCCAAGGGTTAGAATTGTCATTCTATAGTTTTACGAGTTCCATTATATATATATATATATATATATATATATATATATATATATATATATATATATATATATATATATATATATATATATATATATATATGAGTAAAGTGAATATACCTAACAACCTTATATAAGCTTAGGTACCTAACCACGTCATACTACATAATTTTGTATCATATTTGCATTGTAATCACCCAAAGTTTTTAAAATTCAACCTCATAACTTGATTGCTTACAAAATCTTTGGACTTTCACCATTATCTTCTTTCAAATGACGTCTTTCTATCGGAGACCCCCTGGTGGGCTTCATATACTACCGTCACAAATCAAATGGTGTAAGAAGAATATAATGGTGAATATCTGAAAATCTTGGAAGTAAATCAAGTTAAGGGTTGAAGTTTAAGAACCTTAGACGATTGCAATGGAAATATAATGCAAAACAATGTAGTATAATGTGGTTAGGTACCTAAGCTTATATAAGGTTGTTAGGTATATTCACTTTACCCTATATATATATATATATATATATATATATATATATATATATATATATATATATATATATATATATATATATATATATACCACTTTTGTAATCCCTCGTGATGCTGAACTTCATAAAAGAGTTCTTCTCCGGTGTTAGCATCTTCTTGGGTTGCTGAACTTCTGTCATCGCTCGGGATCTCAGCCTCCTATTCACCTCTACAGCCTTACTTGTAAGTCCACACCACACTTGTTCTGTATCTTCTTCCTTCTCTTATTGGAGTACTTTACGTTTTCTTTTTTGCTTTGATCTTTCATGGTATAGATGTGGCTTTGTTTGCATTAGGACTCAACATATAGGAAGTATTCTTATCTGTTAACCAAGTAATTGATTTAACTTTTACATTATGAAGCGCAGATTATAGTGGGATCATCAATTAACAATTTTTCTTATCTATTACAAGATATAACAGAGAATGCAGTTTGATCACGATAATGTTAGGCGAGTTGTAGAACAAGATAGATTGAGCAGATTACCAGATGAGCTTATTCATAAGATCATGTCTGGTTTTGACATGAAATTTGTTGTTGAAACGTGTTTGTTGTCATCAAGATGGAAGCTTCTCTGGACATCAATGCCCTTTCTCAACTTCTCAAGCTGTCAGTTTGGCTCTTTACTTAGGTTTGCTGAATTCATGACTCATGTTTTGTCTCATCGCAATCATCAAACAGAAGTGTCTTTATTAAAGCTACATTTCCAAGGAGAAGCTAATGACTTTTTTGTGAGAAAGATTGCAAATTATGTGTTCTCTCACAATGTCCAAGAATTAACTATCTGGCTCGGACACAACCTTCCAAATAACCCACCTTTACTATTTAGCTCTAATTCACTTAAACATTTCACATTGACTAGCGTTGTGATTGGAGCTTGCAATATTACACCCAAAACACCTTGGGATTTTCCAGCTTTAACAACTTTGCATCTCAGTGGCATCGTATTGAGTGGTGATCTTTTCTCCAAGTGTGTAAACGTAAAGAACCTCACTTTGGAATCATTCAGCATTGTGGATGTGGAGGAATTTGACATCATTACCCCTCGACTTTCTAATCTCATGCTTATCGGTGGGAAATGTGCTTCAAAAGTCATCAATCTGATTGCACCTCAGCTTGAGAATCTCACAATATATCATTGCATCATCAAGCTCTTGAATGCTCCATCAATTCTTTCATCTTTGTGTTACACGGGTTTTCCGCATCCACAATTGTTCAAAGATTGTTTCCATTCTCTAAATGAAGTGACTATATGTTGGTTAAAAATGCCATATAAGAAGGAAGATGCTCTCAAAACTATTCACATGCTTCAGAAGCTCCATAGTGCCAGATATGTTACACTTGATGCTTACATTGTTGAGGTATTGTGATATTATACAATCTATATATATATATATATATATATATATATATATATATATATATATATATATATATATATATATATATATATATATATATATATATATATATATATATATATATATATATATATATGCATATGCATCTTTAATGTATATATTTCTTTTTGTTTTTGTGCATGCAGTGTATTTCATCATTTCCGGATTTATTATTGCACCATTCTTCACCTTTTACCAATTTGATTTGCCTGACTATAGACTCCAGCATGCGTATGGATGTAAAAATGTCTATTGAAGCTAGAAACTTCTTGATTGAGAACTCTCCAAGTGCCACTTTAATCATGAAATGACCCGAGGAACTTTTATCAGAAAGGTATTAATTTTCATAATAATTTCCATGTATCGCTTTTATATATTGTTGTTTATGGTTTTTAGTTGTGGGGTCAGTCAGAAAATGTTGATATTTTTGCAACTACATTTGTTTTAAGTTCTTAATGTTCTATCCGTTCTCAGAATTAAAACTTTAACACAACATATCATGAACTTTTCAGGGCTGCCTGATTATTGGCCAACATGAAGATGTTTGACGCCATTGGCTTTGTGCAAATTTTCGTGAAAAAGTCAGAGTTACCATCGTGGGAATTGAATTTTGTTGAATGTTCTTGAATCTTACGTTTTTTTGAGTTCTCTTATTGAAACTTTTGATTACTATATATCTTAGCAAGTAATATCTTCAACATTTGGAAGATACGACCTCAAAGATAGTCCTATTTCTTATTTCAAGTGAAAAACCAGTTGATATAGGATGTTGAATACAAGCTAGAAGTCATTTCATATGAATCCAAATTATAGACCTTTCACTCAGATATCATGCAACGTAAGAGTCGATATTCCATTTATTTCATAATACTTAGTAATATACATAATCCAAGGATTAAATTTAGACTTCATACAAGGCCATAGGCTTACTTATGAATGATACAAAAGACTTCATACAAGGCCATAGGCTTACTTATGAATGATACAAAAGACTTCATACAAGGCCATAGGCTTACTTATGAATGATACAAAATGATCATATTTATCTCACATATATAGTTATGAGTCTTAATTACAAAGTAAATGGCATCTCTAGCTATAATGTTGAGAATGTCGAGACTACTCCGAGGCACCTTTGCTCGATATGTTGGACATGTTGAGAGTTTTACACAGAAAATAACTAAGAAATCTTGTAGTGTAATCACTACACGTTTACATACAGAGTTTATACATATTTATAGACAATAACTGATACATCCCTTCATGAGAGTCGGTTCATACTTAACATAACTGCCATCTAACTGTCAACAGGTATAACTACCAACAAACGGACTATTACTATGTACAGGATAACTTATAATCTAATATCTACCCATAAGTTAGGCTTTGAATAACTCCAAGTTCCCTCTTCAAGTGACCAAAGCTTCCACTTTGCAATGCTTTAGTAAGAATGTCAGCAACATGATCTCTTGATCCACAAATCCCAATCTCAACTTCTTGATTCTGAACCAGCTCTCTACTGAAGTGAAACTTGATGCGTATATGTTTACTCTTATCATGAAACACCAGATTTCTGGTTAAGGCAATTGCAAATTTATTGTCACAAACACCTCAGTTGGTTTGCTTTGATGTACATCAAGTCCTTCCAAGATTCCCCTGCGCTAAAGAGTCTGACATCAAGCAGAAGAAAGGGCCATGTATTCTGCCTCTGCAGAAGACAAGGCAACAACTTTTTTGCTTTCTTGACTGCCAAGAGATTATAGATATAACCTGTGGTCCTTTGACTATCATCCAAACTTCCCCCATAGTCACTGTCACTGAATCCTTTCACTCGAGTCTTTAACTTGAGTATACATGATTCCATGAGATAATGTTCCTTTAACAAAGAGAAGTATGCGTTTCTCAGCCTCCCAATGATCTTCTTAGGGGCTTCCATGAATCTGCTTACTAGAATTACAGAGAACATGATGTCGGGTCTTGTTGCAGTTAAATACATAAGACAACCAACCAGACTTTGAAAGAAACTAGGATCAACATTCTCTTCTAAGTTATTCTAAGTGAGTTTCAAACTAAATTCCATGAGGGTTGATGCAGGAAGACAATGACTCATATTAAAACGACAAAGTAAATCACTGGCATACCTTTTGTGAGAGATAAAGATCTTTTTGTTTTCTTACACTACTAGAAACTTGAGTTTCGGCGACGGATAAATTCTGTAGCAAAGTTTAAAGCTTTTTGCTAGGGATTTACGACAGATGTGCGATGTTTTAGACATTTACTTTATTTATTCCACATATTCATATGAGCGTAGGGATGTTATTCGGGTCGGAACCGAACCGAACCGACCCGAACCCGAATAAACCGAAAACCGAATAAGGGTAATTGTATGAACCGAAAACCGAACCAAATAAGCAATACGGGTTCGGTTCGGTTCGGGTATTATTCGGTTCGGTTCGGTTCCGACCCGAATAACTCAAATAACATGTACAAGATGATTAAGGAGCCAAATAACCCGAATAACCCAAATAATCCAAATTACATTTACAAATAACACATTGAAAGATTGAGTAGTAGATTAAGATACAAATACTTACTTGAGTTTTTTGATTTGGAACCCAATTTTCCATGACTTGAATGGAGTTTAATCACAATAGAAACTAGAAAACGAGGATGAGGAGACGATTTTTTTTCCAAACGCAAGGGCTGATTTTTTTTTTCTTATCGTTAATGGACTTTGAACTTTGAAATAGTGATGATTGATCAAAGATTCCAGGTTATCGCAACTCGCAAGGGCAGCAGATGCAACTCGCAAGGATGAGAAAAACCTCAATCGATCAAAGAGTAATGTCGTCCATTTGGTGTAATATGCTACTGTTGATTTGGTGTAATACGCTACCGGATGATCGAATATCAATTTCATTGATTTTTTATGGTGTATTATGTGGGTATTTTGGGTAACAATCGATAGAACACAAGACCGAATAAGCAATCGTGCAAGGGAAAAAAATGTGAATTTTCATATTCGGTTCGGTCCTTTTGGACCGAATAAGCCCTTATTCGGGTAACCCAGACCGAATAACCCGAAAACCGAATAAGCCTTATATAGATACCCGAAAACCGAATCGAATTGCTTATTCGGGTCTAATTTGGTTCGGTTCGGTTCGGTTTTCGGTTCGGTTCGGGTTTTCGGGCAAAATTCTCATCCCTATATGAGCGAGGGTTTATCGAAGGATCAACTATGGATTTCGCAAGTGTTTATTGGCGCACCTCAATCCCTCGCCCATCGGTAGAAAATGAAGGCATTTCAGCGAGGGTTTGGCGACAGATAGAGAAATTGTCGATTTTTGCCATCTGGTATGCGTTTAGCGAGAGAACGCCGACATAAATTATTTTTGGGGTACGCACGTTTTTGTTTTTCAATCGCCGATCTCTCGCTGAAATTGGCGCAACCCAATTCCAGTTTTACAAAATTGCTGTAAGTTTCCTTCCCTCCCAAATCCGATTTATCACTTTGGAGTTAGTTCCTTATGCCATGTTAACCTAATATCACCATCTCCTTTCAAACAAATGACAACACAACTCATCATTGATGCTTCTGATTCCGGCAACCTCCATAAAATCTAAAAGTAGTTTTCATTAACCTTCGATTCAAGTAAATATCTTGATTTTCTTTTATTTAGTCATATATAAGGTTAGGTTTAGTTAAGTTGCACAATATAGTGTGTTAGGGTTTAATTTCCCCCTTTTTCTGTTTCAATCATCATCCTTCTTATACTTCAACATCATATGTACGTTCACATTGAATCAATTGCATCATGTAATTAAAACCTCTATTTGTGATTCCTGAATCGATTGCATCATGTAATTAAAACTTGTTTCATGTTATTAATTCTTCGTGCTTGTTTTGTTTCAATCGTTAATTCCATTTCAGAATTAGTCAAAGGCTACTAACATACTATACTCAACTGCCTATATTTCTAATGGTTGTGGAATTTTGATTTTTTAAGTTCGATTTTCAAGTTCATTTGATTTCTTCAAGTTGTTACAGGTGTACCACATGTTGCCCAAAGCTCATGCAACAATTGAAATTATCAGTGATTCCTACCATAAACATCAAATAGGTTTTCTCATTCTCTTACTCTTCTTCTTTCTGTCCGTGTTCTTGATTTTCCTTTACAAGTGGCGAGTGCTTGGATTTGATCAATCTAGGGTTCACATTTTTGATAATTCATAACTGAATCGTTGAACTGAGGTCAATTAAGCCATTTTTAGTGTTTTTTGTTTGGTTACAGGGTTGGAAAGACATTTCTAATTGTTGAGGCAGTATGAGAACTATCTTCACACCTCCCCTGCTATTCTTTTAACCTTAAACGCCACTCCTACAGATTCACCACCACCAGCTCTTGTCCCTGATCTGTCCTTATTGCATAAAATTGTTTTTCCTGTGAATTAACTGTAAGGCTGCTTCAATATGCGGTAGTTCTAGATTCTTTTTTTATTTGTTATGGAAAATCCTGTAGCCACCTGACTACTACTGAAGACCGAATCTTATTACACATACTTATAGACAGGAGAAAACAACTTTCCTGCTCTTAAAGTCACGGTAACACACCTGTGCCAAATTTTCATCAAAATATCTTGTCTTCAATGAAACATAAAGTTCAACTCTTCCCTGTTGATGAAACTACACGTAGAGCCTTGGAATGGTAAGAAACAATAATAAATTTTGTACTTTATCTTTATCTGTATAATAATTAATAATATTTTTTTCTTAGGTCAATGACAACTCGCATTTGGAGCTGACTTTAAGTACACAGAAATAAAATATCATCGGTTTTGGAACATATGACATGTAAATGGGGTAGCTCTACTGTAGCAGCATCTGGAGAATTAAAACGTGTGCCCTATGATGCTCAAACATCAAATCTTTCCAATTCTCAGAAATGGAATCAGGATTCCGCCTTAATTTGGAGCCCTCTGATTTTCCATTTAAGGTTTCTCTCTCTTTAATTTATCATTTCTTTTTAACAACAATTTCTACAGCATTCTAAGAAAAATCATTGATCATGGTTTTTGTGTTTTTTAAGGTATGGTTGGTTTGGTAAGGGTGAAGAACGTAACAACATTAACAATGGTATTGGTATTGGTGTAAGTGTGGGAATGGGATTGTCTACATTGGAATGGGTTGATAGTCTTACTAACATCATCGTATGTGATATGCTCTCTGAGGTATCTCATAATATAGTGGGTCCAACACCATGTCATCAACAAATTTCATACAACTGTGATTCTTTTGATGTTGCAATTGCTGCCTACATTAACAAAAATCATCATGCCAAAAATAATGGATTCCATTCCACTAACATTCAGTCTTCAATTTATGATGCAGAGGAAACATGTGATGCCTTTTCCTTCTCTAAGAATACTGAGAAACTACTGATGATTCCATCATCATCTCTCAACCAGGTAAACTAAAACTTATCATTTTCTTTTCACCAATCACCATTTCTTTTTATATAATATAATTTTATCTTTTTGTTTGTTGATAGAAATTACGTGAACCAGCAGAGCCGAAAGAATGTGAGTTTGATGAAAATCATATTCCTGTCCCAAAGGATCTCACCTCACTTACTGATATGTATTGGGTATGTATTGTATTATATTTAGTTTTTTTTTAGTCAGAAATAATGGATTTTAATTTATTGTTTAATTGCAGCTAGAGTCTTCAGGACATAATGATTAGATGAGACATATGGTATAAGAAAAGAAGTAAAGTATGCCACTAATTTCAAGGTGCACCACCTTTTTTCTTATTCTTCCTATAAACCTTCCATATGCTTTGTTGGGTGTCGGTCTATTTGAAACTTCTTGCTTTTTTCTTAAAATACAAAGATATAAATGTCTTTCTCCTCCTCTTCATCATCAGAAATAGCCATATACAGCTTGTTTGGTCCTACTAACTAATGCTTTTTTTTTCCTGATTCATGTTGCAGGATCACCATAAGCTCATACACACATAGCCTATGCACAAAAGAGAAACCCGGCTAAAGAAAAACAGCATAAGGATGATATTTAAAGCATATTATTTTGGTTTGTTTAACTGAACAGGAGAGAATCTGAATCTGGGTAGTAAAAAAAACTAAAGAAGGCAACCTGCATTTACCTCTGTAGTTATTTAGAAGAGTTCATGATAGCCTGTTACCTTGTTTTTTTTCCTGTAATGGTAGAGTGCTGATAAACCATTTAAGCTCTTTTTTACAGGCGAAGCACAATTTTCAGTGTTACATGATTCTAAGTGAATCCAAGGTGTATCTTGAGGTCCTTTCTCAAAAGCATTCTATCACAAACTCAATCATGATCATGTTTTTGACTATTTCAACAATTGACTGCTTGTAAGGTATGTATTTTTCACATGTGAAACAAATTGAAAGAGAGAGTAAGACGATTAACCGTTATGCTCCCTGTTATTTATGCTTTGATTAACAACGGATAATCTTTTCTTCAGAATTGTACATAATCATGGAAACTTGTTTATTATATGTGTGTGTGTGTATATATATATATATATATATATATATATATATATATATATATATATATATATATATATATATTGGTGTATTAAGATCATTTGAATTAGCATAATCTTCAATCTCGTAAAAATATTCAAAATGGTAAAGCTTTATATTGGTCAAAATGGGAAAGTTTTATATTGTTTATAACTTTATTTCCTTTTTCTTTTTTTTTAAATAACTAATGATTAAAGAAAACATACTATAAAATGGTTAATGGTTTTGCTTCGCTGTTATTGCTTTTTGTCCTCATGTTTCTCTCTCATTGTGGAAGGGTATTTCATCAAATAGGATCAGAAAACTAGTATTTTGATTGTATACTTTTGGGGTAAATTTGTGTATGCCAGTTGAGTAGGCTGGATGTGTTTCTAACAGCAAGTCAGATTTTTGACACTCAATGGTCAGTTTTATTTGTCTGTTTACTTCTCCAAACTTGAAAACAATTGATACACTAGAAGTTTGCCCTCATGTCCACCTCAACTGTTATGGAATGAAAGATTATTGTTTAATTATGCATATTTTTATTAGAAAGCCTTGGTCTATGATTTGTTATTGATATGATTTTTAAGGTAATTTACAAATTTGGTCCTTATTATTTTTAATGTAATTATCTGTGGCTTGTTTACAACTATCATGGAGAGGGGTGATGAAATGATCTTTCTTTGATCCAAAGTCTACTCCCAAAGTTTATGTAAGTTCTTTCTCATTTTTTTGATATAAAAGAGAACTCTGTTTGTTTTTTTTTTGTTTTGTAAAAGATTGTTGGGTTGGACTCTATTTACATGAATATAAACTTTAGATAATATGTGAAATTGTGCTGATAAAGAAGGGTAGTTCTATAATTTTCTTCCTAATTAAAAATCTTGTAGATGCTCTGAAATAGTCAACACAAATGTTCAAAGAATCAAATGCCTGGAGAAAAGACAATTTCCGAAGACCACTATGCAAACACGATATTTTCTTTCATTAACATATATTACCATTTACTTTTTGGTCGGAATGGGAATTGAATTCCATTCCGGTCCAACACTTGGTTTCAAATGCTTCTAACAAAGTCTCCTTCCATTGCAGGAATAAGTAAATGACACTTGGTTCGCCTAATTCAATGAGATTTAACAGGAATTGGAATCCAATTCCATTCCAATCCTTCTTTTGGATGCAAGATATGAAACAATAGAAAAGATATATTCAGAAATGCAAAATATGAGAGGAAATGCAGAAATATGGTTATATTATACTTTGAAATCAAATTGCAATGAGTGTTTAACTTTTGTATTTCATTGTTAATGTTTGGTTTTGGATTCTATATTTATTTGATGTTTTTGGTATTTAAATGATAATGTTTGATTTGGGATTGTATAATTATTTTTTGTTTTAGATTTGTAATACACAAAAAAAAATGATATTACTCATTTGCGAGGGATCAGCAATAGAAAAGAAAAAAAAAATCATATATTAAATTTGAGAGAGATCAGCGACAGATTATAAAAAAAACATAGAATAGAGTTTTGCGAGGGATTAGAGACTGATTAATGGTGCTGAGTTTTGTCGCCGATGTCCTAAATAATTTTATTAAGTGATGAATTTCCAATGGATGATCCGTCGCTAAGGTCGTCGCAAGGAAAAAGTATTCCGTTGCTAAATCTGTCGCTAGGTTATTAGCCACACGTTAATTGGCTAGAGAGTATGTTTATCGCTTATCCGTCACAAACGTACTTTAGCGAGGGATTTTTCCGTCTCTAAAACCCCTGTTTCTAGTAGTGTTACTTCACCTCAATCCCTAAGAAATAGTGAAGAATGTTGGGTTGAAACACACTTTTATTCAAAAATGGAACAAAAAGAGGAGCTTTCATGCTCAATATTACAAGAAAAGAAAACAACCCTCTAGACTAATACTCAATCTAAGTATTACTCTCTATCACTCTCAGTTTTGTGGTGCTCTACAACAGAAGTTATAGCCTTTATTTATACCTAAACCAGCCACTAAAGTTACTGTAGTTATTTATTGTGTTCACCGTATGAAATGAAGAAGATGCCATTTGTAGTTCTTATTGTCAACATAGATGGTGGTGCAACTATCCATGTCAGGTTTACACTCACATTCTCCCCCTTAAACCAAACTTGGATCGAGATTCGTCATGCCGACCATGTTTCTCATTTCACCATGTTTCATGTATGCTAAAGCTTTTGTAAAGATGTCCGCCCGTTGATCCTTCAAATTGACATATCCTACTATTATTTGCCCACGTTCAACACATTCTCGTATGAAGTGATAACGAATTTCAGTGTGTTTGCTTCGACCATGAAACACGGGATTTCTCATCAATATGAATGTTGACATACAAGGTGATAGGCGTGATATGATGTCCCGTGAGCTCCTTAACGAGATTAGCAAGCCAAATGGCTTGACATGCCGTTGTTGTAGCTGCCATGAACTCGACTTCACATGTGGATGTGGACAGAGTAACAACCTTTCGCTTTTGGAATTTCCAAGTGATCACATTCCTTCCTTGATAGAAAATCATCCCACTTGTGCTCTTGCTATCAACAGGGTCACCTCCAAGATCACTATCGGTAAAACCAACCAAGACTTTAATTGCACGAAATCTTCCATAGTTGAGTCCATAATCAATGGTTCCTTTCATGTATGGTAAGATGTGTTTCACAAATTGGAAATGCAAAGTGGTCGGTTCCTCTATGAAATGACTTGCAGTTCCAACCGAAAATGACAAGTTCGGTCGAGTGTGAGTCAAGTACCTCAAACAACCTACCACTTTCCTATATTCAGTTGGGTCATTTTTTTCACCATCTTCATCCTTCTTAACCTTCAACTTAGGTTCCATTGGTGACGTTGTCAGATTGCAATCTAGTAACCAAATTGCTCTAAAATCTTCTTTGCGTAAGCCGTTTGTCGCAAAGATATTCCCCACTTCTTTTGCAAAACTTCGATTCCAAGGTAGTAAGAAAGTAATCCCAAGTCACTTATTTCATATTCTTTCTTCATTTGTTCCTTGAATTCGACAATGTCGGTGGTGTTCGACCCGGTAATGATCAAGTCATCAACATAGACACCAGCAATAAGAATTTTGTCTTTCGAGTTGCTTTTGTAAACAGTTGGGTCTTGTGAACTTTTAGTAAAACCAACAATAAGAATTTTGTCTTTCAAGTTCCTTTTGTAAGCCCGAGGAGCTTGTCGTAGACCATAAAGAGATTTGTAGAGCTTGAACACCTTGTGACTGTGTGCTTTATCAACATATTCTTCCGGTTGGGTGACATAGAACTCTTCCTTGAGATCTCCATTGAGAAAAATCCGACTTGACATAAAGATGGTGGACAACCCACCAATGTTGAGTTGTGAAGGCAAGGATGAGACTTACGATGTCAAGTCATGCTACAGGTGCAAAAACCTCATCAACGTTGACTCATTCCTTTTTTACAAATCCTTTTGCTACCGGTCGAGCTTTATGCTTCACCAATTTACCCAAGTTGTCTTTCTTTACTTTAAACACCCATTTCAAACCGATTGCTTTGTGTCTGGGTGGCAAATAGGTAAGTTGCCATGTCTTGTTATTATTGATTGCATTCAATTTTGTTTGCACAACCTCTTGCCATGCTCTAGAGATTACCACCTCCTTAAAATTCAAGGGTTGATCTTTTGCAATAATCAACAATTCTCTAGGTTCAAGGAACATATTTTTGGCTTCCGAATAAATATCGGTTAGCGAACAAAACCCCCTAGGCCCAATCTCACTAGAAGGGCTTTCCATATGGGTTGAGGCTGAAGAAAAGGGGGCTGGAACATGAGTGTTTGGGGCTAATTCGGGTTGGTAAAATTCACCATATGGTTGTCCAATTTGGATAACATCAATTTCAAGGTTTTCTGGTTGTTTCGGGTTGGTTTCATGGCCGTTTTGGGGTGTTTCAAGGTGTATTTGGGTTTGTGGTTCGATTATGATAAAGGTCTTGGGAGTCACCATCTCTTCTTCTTTGTTTTTGTACCAATTCCAATTTTTTTTGTCAAAAACAACATCGCGACTAACTCTCAACTTTTGGTCTTACGGATCAAATAACAATTGCCTTTAGTTCCATCTTCCACACCTAAATACACCATCTTTTTACATCGATCATCAAGCTTCTTCAAGTGACCATCTACAAGTTTAGTAAAAACAACACAACCAAAAACTTTTAGATGTTCAAGGTTGGGCTTTTTGTCAAACCAAGTTTCATAAGGCATCATATCGGGGAGTGCTTATATTGGTAGACGGTTGAGAAGATAAACTGCATGTCTAATTTCCTTTCTCCAAAACTCTCCAGGGACATTTATTCATTTGAGCATACTTTTTCCTTGTCCATAGCGGTTCAGTTTTGCCTTTCTACAAATCCATTTTGTTGAGGAAAATATGGCGTCGTAAGATATCTTTGAACACCGTTTTCTTCAAAAAATAATGAGAATTCTTTTGAAGTGAGCTCTCTCCCTCGATACGTTCGAAGTGTCTTCATTTGATATTCCGAATTCTTTTCAACCGTTAACTTGAACCGTTTAATAGCGCTCAAGGCTTCAAACTTTCTTGATAACATGTAAATCCACATGTAACACCCTTAAAAATACAACCTGGAAATTTCATTTTTAAGTTGATCAACCATAAAATAAACCATATTGTTTTTCCCAAAACCATATAAACATAAAATAGTTTAGTTATGCACTCCAACAATACATATAAAATCATCATCAGAGTCATAATCCCAAAATCACTAATGCAAAAAATCATGGTGTGATGCGATGCGATCAAGCCGGACCTTTCCCCTTCGAGCTGGAAGTACCTGAAACTAAAATTGAAAACCATAAGCACGAAGCTTAGTGAGTTTCCCCCGCCATACCACATAAAAATCATAAACATACTTTCAGGCATATATGGGTGCCCGACCTACCCTGCCAAGCATACCTGGGTGCTCAACCTACCCATGTCAGACATATCGAGGTGTCCGGCCTACCCCTATCAGGCATACCTGGATGCCCGACCTACCCATCGGTTTTATTCCAACCAATTACGGGGTCTATTTCACCCCTACCCCTACCACATAAATCATGTATATCACACATAAGCATCATTATCACAAAGACAATTACTAAGTCATATCAGTACTAGTGGGCCGACATTGGTGCCTTCGACCCACGGTTTCTACGAAGGGAGACTCACCTCACTGCGTATGCTGAAATTGTACTCCTTGGCTGGCTCATAACTGCTCTCCCTAAATCATAATAAATTCCTTAGTCAGTCATTGGGTCCAAATAGAACTCCCTTATGGCCCAACTTCTAATTCATGTCCCGAGACAAGGTTTCCTAATCCTTGGCCTATTGGGTCTCTTTCTCTCAAGGCCCAACTCACAATTAAATTAAGTCCCAAGTCCATTCATTTAAGTCTCAAGTCCCAATAAGTCCCATTAAGGACCAATACCATATATCCTAGGTCTAGGCCCATAAGCCTTACTCCACAGTGGGTCATGAGGCCCAACTATTTTTAGGCCCAACATCCTAAGGCCCAAATACCCATTTATCCATTCTGCATGTGTACGTATGACGTACATGGCACGGACGCCCAACGCATGTTGGTCTTGACTACTTCGGGGAGGTTGACCCAGTACGCGTAGCGTACCAGGGGTACGCCCAACATACCGACCAATTTCCTTAGAACTCCTTTTGTGACTTAATCTATTAAGTCATAACGACCAAAACATAGATACAGGTCCTTTAAGACGTCCTAAACCATAAAGTTACAAAGTTTATGTATTTGCATGCATGGATGGGGGTTAAGACATGATTTAAGTCCTTAAACACACTTCGTGACCATCTAACACTTGCATGGTTGTGGCTTAGCCATCAAGGCACGATTTTTATGACTCTAAATGCTTCCAAGAGCTCAAAAGGACAACTCTTATGGGCTGGAACTACCAGAACATAAGAAATCGTAACTATGGATTCAAAATGTCACATAAAACACCCCAAAACTACAACTAAGCATGCAATGGTCAAGTTTGAAGCTTGATACCTCAAATGAGTCAGAAAAGATGCTAAACTCCTGGATCTACAAGCTCCTCCCAGGTTCTTGCTCCTTCTTCTAACTTCTTCTTCAAAACCACCAAAAATCACCCAAAATGCACCAAATTAGCTCACAAAGCATGCAAGAGGTTTAGGGTTCGATTTCTACTCTTTAGGGACAATGGAGGTTGAGGGAATGAGGTTTGGGATGGAGTTAATGTATTTATATATGATGTAAACCCTAAAATTTAGGGTTTGCAACTAGACAGGTTACGACCATCGTACGCTTGGGTACGCCTAGTGTACGCAAGGCTCCCCCCGCTTAGCGTCTTCATCATGTACGCCGCGCGTACACTATGTATGCCCAATGTACTGCCTTTCACAAAGATTCAATATTTAAACAGTTAATTAAATCAAGGGAAATACCTGGTGACTCGGATGTTACACCACATCCACAACTAAAATCATCTACTAAAAAGAGAAAATATTTACTATTTCCAATAGACGTAGGTGTGATCGGACCAGGTTTTTGATCCCGAAAGGTCATGTGTTCTGGGAAAGTAATTCAGGTTTGTTTGGAAAGAACACACCCTTCACATACTTGGTTTGGGTGCTCAATCTTTGGGACCCCGGTTGCAATATTCTTTTCGGACAACTTCTTTAAGGCAAGAGAGTTAACATGACCAAGTCTAGAATGTCATATCCAAGTTGGTTCATCTTTTGTTTCTAAAAGACAAGTCGGTCTACCGATCCTTAAAATAGTTATATATAACTGGTTTGGGGATCGTTTAACTCTCAAAAGTAAAGTTTTGTTTCTGTCAAACAATGCCAGATTCAAGCCATCCATTATGTTCGAATCCCTTTCTGTGTCATTTCTCCAAGACTAATAATATTGTTTATTAGACTTGGAATGAAATATACCCCATTAAGGAGTCTTTGGTCGCCATTTTTGCTATTGAATAAAATCAAACCTTTCCCAAAATAGCAATGGTCGAACCATCCGCAAATCTCACATGACCAGTAACGTGCTCATCCAGATCGCGGAACTTTGAGCGGTCTCTGATCATATGATTTCTAGCACTGTTTTTGAGATACCATACCTCGGATTTGACACAACTTTCTCCCGATGCAAGAAGATTAACAAAAATCTTCTCTCTTAGAGGAACCTTTTTTTGTGCATATTCTTGTGAGACTTCCATCATTAGAATAGGCTCTACTTCATTGGCTTAAGTGAGGTTCACATCCTCACCACGATTCTTGTCCGGGCACTCTAACGCATAATGACCAAACTGTTCACAAGTAAAACATTTGATTTTACTTTTATCCTTTCGAGGAGGATTGTGGTTATTCTAGTTTATGTTGGAATCAAGACTACCTCCTCGGCCACACCCACGACCTTGGCCTCAGTTACCATGTCCTCCTTGTCCCTTTGAAGTGTTTGACGAGTTTCTCTCACCAGTTTGCTTGGAACGAGATGCCCACTCGACATGTGTAAGCAATAGAGAAGGTCTTCCTTTTTTTCTCCACAACTTCGAAGTCTCTCTTCATGGGTCTTAAGACGATCCACAACCTCTTCTAACAGTTATATTCTTCAAATCTCCAAATTGCTCGATAAATGTTACGATTTGCATAAATCGTATCGGTATGGCTTGATGGAACTTCTTCATGATCATAATTTCCTCAATCTTTTCACCTAGCGATCAAATACCAGTCACAGTAATATTCAATCTCATGGAAAAATCATCCACCGATTCACTATCTTTCATCTGGATCACCTCGAAGTCACTTCTCAAGGTTTGAGCTTTGGTCTCCTTGATCTGATTGGTTCCCATGTACGTTGTATTAATCGTTTCACATGCTTCTTTAGCTATGTGCTTCTCATCTAACATCCGAAGTACATCCTATGGAATTGCTTCATAAATAGCCGCAAGAACCATCCGATCTTTATGTTCTTTCATTTATGCATTTTGAATTACATCCCATACTCCTTGTGCTTGTAAATTCACTCACATTGTTATAGCCCACATCGCATAGTTCATCTTCATGAGCATTGGATAGTGTAACGTAACACTACCATCTTTCCGTGTCCTTTGAACACTTTTAGCTTCGGGTTGAGAAGACGACGAGCTATGTGTGGTCATTCTTGGAATACACTTGGGCATACACAACCTCATAACTTTTTTTTTTCTAAAAGAACGGGAACCAATATTAACTTATTAGAAGTTCAGGAGGACAAATAGAACTCTTATAGAAGTAAAAGGAGATAAATTGAAATTTTTCAAAAAAATAGGACCAAAAATGCAATTTTTCTGAGACACAGGGCCAAACAACAATTTTTTGAAGAGCATGGGCCAAATTGCAATTGATAGAAGTTTGGTTAGCTGTTGACGTCACTGCTTATGTCAGCCTTCTTCTCCGATGAGTTCTCTGACACACTGGTTTTTTAGGCCGGAAAGCGACTTTCCGGCGAGACTTTGACCAACTTTAACTGACAATTTGGAGGCCTTCCGATGGTCGAAAAATTCTCTCTCTCTCTCTCTCTCTCTATATATATATATATATATATATATATATATATATATATATATATATATATATATGGAATCTTCGGAACAAGAAGTTTCCAACGGTGTACAAAGTAATTGTTTCCAAGATAAAAGCACTTTGACCAAAAAACAGAGAATGCGCCATTGGAGCTTAAATCAAGTTATGATGCTACTTGTTGGGGTTGAAACACACTTTTATGCAAAACTGGAACAAAAGGAGGAGCTTTCACGCTCAATATTACAAGAAAAGAAAACAACCCTTTAGAATAATACTCAGACTAAGTATTACTCTCTATCACTCTCTGTTTTATGGTGCTCTACAACGGAAGTTACAACCTTTATTTATACCTAAACCAGCCACTAAAGTACTGTAGTTATTTATTGTGTTCACCATCTGAAATGAATAAGTTTCCATTTGTAGTTCTTATTGTCAACATAGATGGTGGTGCAACTACCCATGACAGGTTTGTACCCAAGTCAGGTTTACACTCACAAAGAAGACCTAGATCTGTCATTTCAAATTCCAGCTTCATTGACTTCTTAAATTCATCAATAAGTTGAGAAGAGTTTCTCGTAAATACCAGCTCATCAACATATAAACATATTAGCCGAATATTCCTCATATTGAGAAAGGTTTGCTAAAACAAATATGCTCTATTATAGAAGATATACTATACATTTATTGTTGAGATAATATCTCTAAATAACGTTAGGACTTTTGTATATATTTTGATTGATACTCAATGGAATACACAAGGAATTATACTGGTTAAAATCATGGATGAAATCATGTATAACCACTAGATAAGGAGATGTAACAACAAATCAAGAGAAGAAATGCTTACATTTTTCGAAGATCGGGATGAAGATCTTATGATACTTGAGAGATAAATGGGGTTTCTTTGACTTGAAATGAAGGAAATGATCAAAAAGGATGTAAACTCATGCTTATAGCATGAGTTCATGGCCAAGGTTGAGTTTACGGCCCAAACTCATGAAGTTTGGCCGTAAACACCTTTTTAATAGGGTTTAAGGTTTGATTGTTGCACATTAACCCTAGAAGATACTTCCTAACAACCTTTTCTTGAATATACTAGGCTTAGAACACTCAAACAAACCCTAAACAGTGTTAAATGATAGCAGAAACAAGTCTGACTTTGATTGGATTGACTGACTGTATAAGATAGAAATTTCAGGTTGTCACATAGCTCGTGATCAAGTACGTGTATTCCATATTCCCTCGCATTGTCAAGTTGTATACATCTTCACAAAATGCTTACCTTTCATGCTCTTTAAAGATTTCAAGAAATGTCTCAACGTTCGCCATCCTCTCGATTCGACTACGGGGGTGTATTAGTCGAAGATTACCTTCCTCATATTGAGGAAGGTTTGTTAAAAATAGATATGTTTTATTATAAAATATATAATATACATTTATCGTTGAGATAATATCCATAAATAACGATAGGACTCTTGTATTTATTTCTATTGATACTTAATGGAATTCATAAGGAATTATATTGGTTAACAAAACACACTTCCAACAGTTTATCACTACTTTCTTTTATAAAAGGTGTGTGTTCATAAGTTCATTTTTTAAATCCATGGTTTATAAAACACCCTTCGATTCTACTATACCAAGCCCATGGGGCTTGTTTGATCCCGTAGAGAGCCTTCTTTAAGTGGCGGACTTTGTGTTCCTCTCCTTGCTTCACATATCCACTTGGTTGATCAATGTACACATCTTCTTCCAATTACCCATTCAGGAAGGCTGATTTCACATCTATTTGATGGACATCCCAGTTGTTTTGATCAATGTAAACAAGTTGAATGGTTTCATGTTGGTTACAGGAGCAAAGACGTCTTGATAATTTACACCAATATTGTTGTTTGTAACCTTTTACTTGTGCTTGTCCACCTCACATTTTTCACTGATTTTTGTTTTGTAAATCCATTTCACTCTAATGGATTTTTGTCCTATAGGTAATTTTACTGACTCCCAGATCTTAGGTGCTGTTTTTTTAGGTAAAATGTCAACAAACCCTCTATAGTAGAAGAGGTGAACCAAACGTATGCAGTCTGAAAGAAAAAGACTGTTTGTTTTTTAATATTTGTAGACTGTTAGAATAAATTAAAATCTAATCAAACTTATTAAAAAAACTTAAACGAGTTTTTCAATAATTTAATTACTTTATTATAGATAATTAACACATGTATATCAACTTTTATGTATTATTGTATAAAAAGTGAAAATAAAATGATACATATTAATGTACATATTTGATAAAAATCAGCAAACTTTGGTCGTAAAATTATAAATAAACATTTTGATGGAAATAAACTTTGATTTTAAATGAAAATTTTCAAAATTTTTATTTTACCTTTTCAATTAAATCAATTAAAAATTAGGCATTAATATTTTTCCTAAGAAATGAATAATACTGTATTAAATAATGTTTTATAAAATTTGATACAAAAAAAGTATAAGACAATATTAATATTTTTTTTCATGTCTATATAAATAACTCCAATAACCTTATTGTAATTAAATTTTTATTTATAAATTTGTCAAAAATGTCATGATTGTGTCGTCGAATTTTTTTCTTTTAGTATTGTAATTTTTTTTATAAAAAATTGTTTATAATAGATAAACTTGGAATAAATCTAAGTTAAAAAACAAAAATATATGTGTTTTTTTAGACTAGAAGATGTCTGAAAAGGTTTGAAGACTCTAGTCCACATTTGTGCGAAGAAGAGAACGTGCTGACCTTTTTAGGTATGTCATCTTCAAAAAAACAAATAGTCTGCAAAGCCTAATATCTGAGCGTGGTCTGCGTCGCGCAGATAGAAGAGGCCAAGAAGATCTACAAACAAAAAACAAACAACACCTTACTCTTTTGTATAGAATGCATTTTACTGTCACTACTAGAAAAAAAATGCTTTTCTTTAAAGACGAGTGATGACGAACAACAATTTCATGACGAGCATAAGAGTCTGTCATAAAATGTATGTCATATTTCTTAAAATAACAATGATTTATTACAGACAAAAATGTATGGCGCATTTTAATGTGAATATTAAAATGGAAAAGAAACACATACTGTTAAATGACTAAATTAAATTGTTTTTTTTATCGTTTAATACGATAAGAAAAAGTCGAAATGAAAAGGATATATGATGTAACTTATTTATAAGATAAATGAATATTTTTGAAAATTAAAACTCAATCCAAAGAAATGCAGCAAGAAAGTTTTTATGAAAGTAAAGAGTAAGTTTAGTTATTTAGATATTATCTTAGATGAATAATTTTAAACATAAGGTATATATATATATATATATATATATATATATATATATATATATATATATATATATATATATATATATATATATATATATATATATATATATTAGATGTGTGCCCCGCAAAGTAGCGGCGATAAATAGTTTTTTTAGCGAATAATTTTCTTACGGGAAAATAATTATTATATTGTATGTTTATACATTTAATGTAAATTAATTATTATTGTATCTAGTTTAAGAAAATATAAATTAGCTTATATTGATGGATTTAATATTTTAAAATTGATTTAATTGAAAAGGTAATAAAATTGATTTATATTAATGCGACAAAGTAGCATGTTTTGAATTAAAAAAAAAAAAGCTGATGAAATGGATTTCTCAACAATTTAACAATTTGATTGTATAGTGATATTTCTAACTTATTATTTATAGCTTGCAAACATGTTTTTGCATTAAGAAAATACCAAAGGACTAAGCAAATTTCAATTCCGAAGGATATTTTATATTAGTTAAAAAAATAATGCAAAACAAAATATTAAAATGGCGTTCAAAGTTAAAAAAATGGCTGAATATCATATTTAGCATACAGATAGTTGTCATTGACTATCTTGAGTAGATTGAGAAAATGCCACGAATACCATTCTCTTCATAGGGCGTGTTTGACAAAAATAGTTGTTAACCGAAAGCGGGTAGCGGTAGCTTTTATTTGTTATATGAGTGTTTGACAAAAGTAGCTAGTAGCTTTTAAAATATATAAAATTACATAAAAGGACAGTTGATTAAAAATAAATAAATATATAAATATATTTTTAAGGGTAATTATGGAAATTGATTTCAAAAGCTCAATAGTATTTTGTTAAACGTACATGAAGTAGCTTTTAGATTTGGGAGCGTTTTGTTTAAACTAAAAGCTACACACCCGTACTGCCAAACGAAGTTTTTTGATTAAACTAGAGTGTTTTGTCAAAAGCTAAAAGCTAGAAGCTCCCAAACACTTTCAAAAGCTCCGTGCCAAACACGCCCATAATCAGATAGTCACTTAAAAAAGTGAAGTGCAGATGTGTGTGTATTGAAAAATCAAAATCAGATAGTCACTTAACCATTTTCTTAGAGCTAGGGGTAAATTGGTAATTTTACATTGATGTTAGTAGTTATTTTCAGAGTTTATCGGCCTACATTGAATGTTTTTTCCAAGAAAATTTGCACAAACTTTCCATTAGTAACTGATGAATGGATAAAATAAAATGATATATTCATGAGGAAGTTTGTATGAACATTTTGCCACGTGTTGTTGAATAAGAAATACCTTTACCTTTTTGTAGGACATCAACACATTTTATATTTACAGAAAATGTTTGCAGTGAAGACTCAAGAAGCGTTAAAAAAACTTATGATAGTTTAGAAGCTGGTTGAAGTCCATGGAAGGTGCAAACCTTTGCTGCTTCAATACGTGGGGCAGAAGAGTTTTTCCCATAATTATGAAGGTTTTGCTAATTTATGAACAATAATAATAATAATTCTTTTTACATATTTCTCTTTTGTCCATTAATTTTGTTTTATTTTGTTTATTAGAAAAATGTTTTTATTAAATATAAATGCAAGAAATGGCAAATTACTTTCAATGATTTCTTAATTATAGCATCTACAATGGATTTAAAGAAATACGATGTAAAAGATATTATTTTCATATTTCCCTCTTAGTTCTTTTTTTAATGTTTTTTCAGAAAATGGTCTGTGTATCAGAAGTTAGCAATGTACATTTTAATCATTTAGGGAAATCGCAACATATTTTTATAGATAATTCATAGTAGGATGCCCTAATGTAACCATTTTAAAGGTACAATGCTATGTTTATTTTAAAAAAAATATATTAAAAAGGAAAGTGTGTAAAATTATCCGTGGACTGAAAATCACGTAAATTTATTCATGGGAGTAAAAATCACGACACAATGGGATTCGGAAATAATCAATAAAGTATATTGCTATTTAGGGGTAAATAGATCTAAGTAAATTGCTATTAAGATTAAAACCAAAAAATGTATGTACCTTTGAAAAGAATTGAATCAAATATCCCTAAATTAATGGGATTTAACCGATGAAGGATAAACTATCCATTAAATGTTTTTTTGGTGGAATTGATCGACGAATAATTAGATACCAAAATAAAAACAATACAAATTTAAATGAGGGCATAGTTGTCATATATTTATGATTTAAGTGGATTTATTAAAATGCCCGGTGGAAGAATAACTCCCATCAATGACAAGTAAATATGAGTAAGATTGTGTACTAATTTTAGTATAGATACATATGAGTAATTAATAGCATTATATTTACCTAATTTAAAGGGAGTATCTTTAAATGTTTGTACAGGTCAAATGCAAAAAATCAGGAAGATTTCAAGGGATGCACATCAGGAACTTAAAGGCCAAGGGTATATACTAGTATATAGTATGCATGGGCATTTTCGGAAGTTCAATTATAAATATTGGGCGGGAAAAGAAGCTTTGATAGCCTAATAGGGAGTCGTAGATTTGAAAGGAGTTTGGCATGCGGATATGTTGTTTATGGAAAGAACGCAATAAAAGGGTTTTTAAGCAAAGCTAAAACATCCCCAACGATACTATCAACGGTGTATGATCTCTATTCTCTGGTTAAAGTGTAGGGGTTCATAAGGTGATTGCGGATAACATACAATCAACGATAATTGCCTTCGATGGCGGTATAATTTCAGAGGTACGTCTCTGTCAATCCCTAATTTTTCGTCGGCATCCATGATCCATGCCTTAATTATCAACTTCCTCCTGTTCTAGTTTCATCGACGTGATCATTTTACGTTCTTTTAATCGTTCTCGTCTCTTAGTTGATAGGTTATAGAGCTTTTCGCCTGATGAATCAGCGAGAATATCGTAAAACTACTGATTTGTGGATTAGTTAATATCTATAGCGATACTGCAGTACTAACAAAAGATTGACGTGGATGTTTGAGATTTATAGTTTTTTTCTCTTCTTTTCCATGGTGATCGGTGATAGGTACTTAATGTTGCTTTTCAGTAATCAAAATACTAATTCTTATCAAGTTTTTTAAATGACGTATTTGGCATGATTATTATTTTTTTTAATGTTAGTCTATATATACGACCTGTTAATTGATGATCCCACTCTTAACCAAATCAGATGGAATTGGGGCTTTTGGTTTATCCCATTTCATTATTCATATGTTTATATTTAGTTTTCTCATATGAACATACATTAATTTTTATACATGTTCTTAATTGTGGTCTTTTAGTAACTTCTTTAACGCCTTGTTCCCGAGTCTCATTAAGGGGAGGTAAGTGGAAGAAATCGGAAGGAAAGGCTGATAAAATCTTGTTCCCGATTTTTTTTTTGGGGATGATTTGGAAAGAAAAGAAGAGAAGATAATGGAAGATCTTCCCTCCTAATCTTCCTCCCAAATTGGAGAGATTTGGAGAGAAGTCGATCGTATCCTCATCTTTTTTTTTTTTTGAATTTTACATAATTATCCTCATATTATTATATAAACGAACCATATAAACCAGAAAACACATCACGTATTCAAGATTCTGCGTAACCCTCAAGCTGTTCAACCGCGTCTTCATTCTTCATCCCTGCAACTAGTAAATAAATGTTTCTGCCTTCTTTTTAGTTTTAATTCACTGCTATTATTTGCTTCTTCCTCAACCATGAATTGTTGCTGCATTTTCGATTATTAAACTTCAACTTCGAAATCATTATTATAAATGCCCTATCAAATAATGTATTTGAGTGTTGTTTGACTGTTGATTCAATAAATGGTCAACTGTTTTGGTTCATTGAGTGGTGGTGGTGTTGTTGCTTTACGTATTGCAAGCCATCTCACAGTTTCATAGCGTTTTTGCCCTTGGCTCTACCTCTTGTTTGTTGTTGCAAGGAAACATATTCCTTCATATTTGTGATTACGTTTGGTAACTGTCATTAATAAACTTCTAGCCAACAAATGTTGTGTTAAAGAAATTAAGTTATTGGTTATTTGATTTACACTTTTTTTGACATCAGTAGATTGTATCAGCATTTATGGTGGTTTCCTGATGCTTATATCGTATTCATGCTCATAGTGGCCTTATTTTGAACAACAATCATAAAGAATTTTTATGTAATGTAGTAAATAAGTAAATTCATATAAAGCCTTTAATTAGCAAAAAGAAAAAGTGTGAAAGTAAACATTGTATCAAGTATGTAACAACTTTTGATTATTAGTTGCTGCTCATTTTGCAGTTTGTTCTGCTTCTTTCATCTATAATTTTGCTTCTTTTGGATATGGGATGCTCCTGTTAGGATGTAGAACAACATTCTTTTTTCCAATTATAACTATGTATTTAATATGATTGCTTAAAAAATAAGGGTAAAATTTTAAAGTTATTTATTTCCTTCCCCTTCCTTTCTTTTCTCTCCATATTTCCTTCCCTTTCTTTTCTTTCCTTTACTTACACTCGGGAACTAGGCTTTAGCCATTTATACACTTGTATTATGAGTGAAAAATTGGGTTCTCAGTGTAGGATGTAGAATTATATCATGACCTCTTTGGATTCTTAATTTCACTAGCAGAATAGGAATAAAGCATGTCTTTGTTAGAATAAGAATCATACACTTATCAGCTAGCTAAAAGAGTTGTGACATTTTCAAATTGCCTTGATACATTTACAAAAGTGGCATAAGACCATCTTTATAACTTATAAGCAGCACTATCTGATGCAGTATTGATGTTATGTCTTAATCTGTGTTCCATATATTTAGTTGGTATTCTTATCTGTTACCCAAGTAAATATAATTGATTTAACTTTTACATTATGAAGTGCAGATTATCATTTGCTATGGGAATGTGATTTGTGGACTCAAAAGAGAAGGAAGGATGGTTATCTGGCTATCAGTGAAGATGATCAGAATCAAAAGAAAACTAGGATTGTGTGTATAAGGGATTGACAGGATTCTGTGAATAACAGAGAATGGAGTTTGATCAAAATAATGTTAGGTGGGTTGTAGAACAAGATAGATTAAGCAGATTGCCAGATGAGCTTCTTCATAAGATCATGTCTTGTTTTGACATGAAATTTGTTGTTGAAACATGTTTGTTGTCCTCAAGATGGAAGCTTCTGTGGACATCAATGCCCTTTCTTAACTTCTCAAGCTGTAATTTTGGGTCTTTACTTAGGTTTGCTGAATTCATGACTCATGTTTTGTTTCATCGTGATCATCAAAGAGAAGTGTCTTTGTTAAAGCTATATTTCCAAGGAGCAGCTAATGACTTTTTTGTGAGAAAGATTGCAGATTATGTGTGCTCTCACAATGTCCAACAACTAACTATCTGGCTCACACACCACCTTCCAAATAACCCTCCTTTCCTGTTTACCTCTAATTCACTCAAACATTTCACACTGACTAGCATTGTGATTGGAGCTTGCAATATTACACCCAAAACACCTTGGGATTTTCCAGCTTTAACAACTTTGCATCTCAGTGGCATTGTATTGAGTGGTGATCTTTTCTCCAAGTGTGTAAACTTAAAGCACCTCACTTTAGAATCTTTTGTTATTAATGTGGATGTGGAGGAATTTGACATCATTACCCCTCGACTTTCTGATCTCATTCTTATTGGTGGGAAATGTTCAAGAGTCATCATCAATCTGATTGCACCTCAACTTGAGAATCTCACAATATATCATTGCATCATCAAGCTCTTGAATGCTCCATCAATTCTTTCATCTTTGTGTTACACGGGTTTTCCGCATCCACAATTGTTCAAAGATTGTTTCCATTCTCTAAATGAAGTGACTATATGTTGGTTAAAAATGCCATATAAGGAGGAAGATGCTCTCAAAACTATTCACATGCTTCAGAAGCTCTATAGTGCCAGATATGTTACACTTGATGCTTACATTGTTGAGGTATTGTGATATTATACAATCTATATATATGCATTGCATCTTTAATGTATATATTTCTTTTTGTTTTTGTGCATGCAGTGTATTTCATCATTTCCGGATTTATTATTGCACAATTCTTCACCTTTTACCAACTTGATTTGCTTGACTATAGACTCCAGCATGCGTGTGGATCCATACAAAGTAAAAATGTCTATTGAAGCTAGAAACTTCTTGATTGAGAAGTCTCCAAGTGCCACTTTAATCATGAAATGACCCGAAGAAATTTTATCAGAATGGTATTAATTTTCATTATAATTTCCATGTGTGGCTGCCTTGTATATATTGTTGTTTATGGCTTTTAGTAGTGGGTGGGGTCAGTCGGTGCATGTTGATATTTATGCAACTTATACAATTGTTTCAAGTTGTTAATGCTCAGAATTAAAAGTTTAACACAGTGTACGTATCATTAACTTTTCAGGGCTGCTAATTATTGGCCAACATGAAGATGTTTGACCCCATTGAATTCATGCAAATTTTTGTGAAAAAGTCAGAGTTATACCATCTTTGGAATTATTGAATCTTATTATTTTTTTTTTTTTGACTTCTGTTATTGAAACTTTTGATTCCTAGATATACCTTGTTCAACATTTTGGAAGATACAACCTCAAAGATAATAGTCCTATAATCTTATTTCAAGTGAGAAATTAACCAGTTGATATTGGATGTTGAATACAAGCTAGAAGTCGATTGTTTCATATGAAACCAGAATATTTCCAAGGATTAAATTTAGACTTGATTGATTTTTGTTTTGTAAACCCGGCCGTGAATGGATTATAGGTAATTCTACTAACTCCCAGTTGTCTTATTCTTGTGTATAGCTCCAATGCATTTCACTGTCTCCATTTTTTTGTTGAGACATAGTGTATAGGATCAGCATCTGCAAAGTCAGCTATATCATCAAAGTCCAATCTTTGAGTCATCTGAAGTATTGTAGCTGTGGTATCAAGAGAATGTTCAGCATTGACATTGTTGGAGTGAGGAGGGGTATTATTGACCACAGATGAACTGGATTCCCCTAGCTTGCTCATAGATGGAGTGGTTTGTATTATCATCTTCAATGAAAATTGTTGTTTAGACTTGTGATCATCTAGTCTCCACCTTCTCATCTGTGTGTACTAGTTACTTCTCCAAGCTTTGATCATGAGGGAAGGAATGTTGTGCATGTAAACATGCCCAAAGCATCTTTGGATCTCATGCTGAAAGAATAAATATTGTTGCTGTTGGGAAACATCTTGTTTGAGGTCATCAGTCATCTTTACCCTCCCCATTAGAGAGCATTGGTCGCATCTTTAACCATTCTTAAGACACAAATTATATCCTTTTGAATAAAACCAGATGCTTGTTTTTCTTCTGCATCTTGTGCCCAAATTTATGGCAATAAAAATATTTATGGCCATCTTCCTTGTCTGAATCATCTTGAGAATCCTCTTTATTTAATTTGTTCATATTTTGGATGAAGAAATTCTTTCAAATATATTTTCATCAACGGCCTGATAAATCAGGAACATGGCTTTCTTATCTTGTTTCTTTGATTCCTTTAATTCATTTGTTTGTTGCTTCTTTAATTCCTTCTTTTATGATTTCCCATGAGTCTTGTGATTCCAAGACTTGAATCTGAATACTCCAATGGAAGTAATTTCATCCATTTAGTTTGGGCAATTTGAGTTTGTGATGGCAATCGACATAAAGAGAAATTGGCTCTGATACCAATATGTTGGAATAGATGAGAGTTTTACACAGAAAATAACTAACAAATCTTGTACTATAATAATCACCACATGTTTACATACAGAGTTTATACATATATATAGACAACTAACTGATATAACCCTTCACGGGAGTCGGTTAATACTTAACATAACTGCCATCAAACTGTCAACAGGTATAACTGCCAACTAACAGATTATTACTATGTACAGACACATCACACCCCTATAATTTTGCACATTATAACCATTAAAGCTTATCTAAGCTTTGCTAAGAAGAAGAAATTACCTTCAATCCAAGATGTAGAAGCCTTGATTCTTAATCATCTTGGAAATCCTTGGATTGAGCTCTCAAACTCACCCCTGGATGGTGTGAAGAAGTGTGTGGGTGAAATGAGAGGCTAAAGACCCGAAATTGCACATGTTATAGGGACTGTTCTCGGACACGGCTGTGTTCCATGGTGATAGGGCCCATGTTCCACCCAAAAGTGCTTAAATGCCAATGTGCTTTATTAAAACTCATTCCCAGACGTTTTTGGGACTTCGACAGTGAGACACAGCCCATGTCACCCAAACAAGGCCGTGTTCTGCATTAGGCAGTGTATTTTTAGTGGAGAGTTCAAACAATCATAACTCACTCATAAAGACTCACTCCATTTTCAATGACCTTTATATTCATGGATTCGTATTATAACTCACTCATAAAGACTCACTCCATTTTCAATGACCTTTATATTCATGGATTCGTATTAGAGTCAACTGCAACTTTTCTTTAGATTACTTTTGCTAAAAGCATTTACGTTTCAATTTATATTCCATGAATATAGGGTGGTACAGCTTCCTTTCTCAACAACCAAAGGATATACTATTTTCGAATGAGAGTTTATTTGTACACAATAGTTTTTTTCATACACAAACACAACAATTTGTATTTTAAAATTTTGTATTGTACAACTTTATAAACCTTAAATTGTTGTGTATGGAGAAATATTGTTGTTTACAAATCACTTCCCCTTTTCGAATTACCCTAATTTCTTCGTCTCAACTCCAAATAAGTTGATTCCTTTTGCCAATTCTTCTTTTTTTTGTCATGACTTTACACATGGGTGAATATACCCTTGATTCCATGCAATGAAATCAGTCTTTCACAAGTAACACTCAAGCACATTGCTATAAAAATCAAATACAAGTATTGGTGCTTTGGTTTTGTGCTCCCAACCACTTTATATGTATCAAATCATACACAAACAATGTCTTCTGATGTAATTCATATAACATAACCCATTTAAAAGTTTACTTCAACTTTATCTTGTTTTGCACCGTATATCAACTTACTTTGTCTTTTTTTTGCCGATTATATCAATTTGTTTTGCTATTTCTTTGAATTCATATTCAAGTGATAATCTTTTTTCACCCGTTCACTAATAATTTATATTATAACATTCCTCATTATGGTTTTCACCATAATACATCACCTAATGTATACCGGCAACATTCTTCACATTCTATCCCACTTTTACACGGTGTAAGGGCCTTGGTCTTTCTATTAGTACAAATGCGTACCATTCATTACATTAATATATGCCAACATCCTAAACTGAAATTTTAGGATGTTACACTATTCATCCTAGAATGTATAGACGTCGATGAAAAAATCACATATCCAAAATCTGAAGTAAAAAAGGGTTTCAAGTTTTACAAGTGAGAAAATTTACACAATTATTCAATTTGGGAAAACATTCAAAATAAGAAAAGATGGTGGCATGGTGGTTTTTATGAACGGAAAATGGATGGTGGCAGTGAGCCTCTCAGATGGAGAGAGGTGAGAGACAGATGGTTGTTAGTGAGGATATTGTTGGTTTAGTACTTTAGTATATAAATAATTATATAAAAATGAACAAAGCAGAAAAATAAAAGATAAAAATAAAATAGGGGTAATAAAAATAAAATAAGGGTAATATAGTCATTTGAGGTCTGACAGGGACCAAACCGAACAAATACTATAAGGACTCTGCAAGTGTTTTTTTTCTTAGTCGAAAGAATTTCATATATGACCTAAATAAATGAGAAAATATCATATTTGTCATACCTAAAATATAAATATTATATATACCAACGATTTATTTGAAGAATCGGTAGGAGGCTCAAAAAAATAATAGAAAAGAGCAATGTCAGCGTTTGGATTGACGATAACATATCCAGAGTACCTCGTAAAGCTTGTGTGTCTGAATATCGTCATTGGTTAAACCAAACATGATATTTGTGAGTGTTATTCTTAATCTTCAGTGTGATGAGGAGATAGAAAAGGTGGTTGGCGATGGTGTAGAAAGAGAAATGGAGGAGAGAGAATTTGAGTCCTCTAGCAAATTGAAATGGTGTTAGAGTTTAAGGCTGGATGGAGTGGTGAGCGGGGAGAGGTGCGGGACGTTTCCCGCACAGTGGGAACACTGCACTGTGGGTGCGGGAAGGCTAGCGCGGGAAGAGGGCGGGGGTGGGGATCCCGCATTCTCACTCCTCACATGATTGGTCCGTTTATTCTTTTTCTTTTCTTTTATCCTTTTTAATATTTATAAAATTATATATCTATTAAAAAATATATCAAAATTTATGATTTTTAATTCCTTACTAAATGAGTATAATATATGTATGAAATATATTTTTTTAAAAAAATAAAAAATAGTGAGGGAGCTTCCCACCAATTCCTTAGGTTTTAGGTTGGAGGAAAAATGTGAGAGAAAGAAGGGTATGACCCATAAAAAGTGAGGGAAGCTTCCCTCCCACTCCCTCCAATCTAATAATGAATTTTTTTTTTAATAATGAATTTATTATAAATAACAAAAAATTATTTTAAATTATATAAAATTAAGATTTGAACATGATATTTTAAAGTTTATTTAGGATATAAATATTTAAATATTAACTAGTCTAAAAATCATGTCTTATTTTCTTTGACATTTCACGTAATGAGAGATGCAGTAGTAGTGTTAACGGGACCAACAAAAATGGCGTTCTCGCAAATTCTCAAGCGTTCAGCAGCAACAACACCTGAGATATTCCGCTCTTCACTTCATTCGTCGTCATCATCCCCATCAATCAGTGTTACAATCAGCTCAATCGAAATAATCAAGGAATCTCTAACTTCAAATCAGACTAAACTTCCCCCTTCATCACTACATCTTTATCTCAGAAGTTTTTGCAACAAAACCATCGAAAACCCAGATGCATTCAACCACCAAATCATCACTGACGCGGAGAAGCTCTGCAAAATCATCTCAACTCACCGTGATACTTCACGACTAGAGTCTTTGCTGAACTCCACTCAAACTGAACTCTCTCCCGCTCTTGTTGTCGAGGTTCTGAAAAAACTGAGTAATGCCGGAGTTTTCGCACTTTTTTTCTTCAGATGGGCAGAGAAACAAAATGGATTCAAACATACTTCAGATAGCTACGATGCCTTAATCGAAGCTCTAGGAAAGATCAAACAGTTCAAGGTTATATGGAGCTTGGTTAATGACATGAAAATTAAAGGGGTACTGGGCAAATCAACATTTGCTTTGATTTCGAGGAGGTACGCCAGAGCAAAGAAAGTGAAAGAATCCATAGAGGCATTCGAGAGGATGGAGAAGTTCGGATTGAAGCCTGAACTCCATGATTACAACAGGTTTCTCGATACTCTATGCAAGTCAAGACAAGTTGAGAGTGCACAGCAAGTGTTTGATAAAATGAAAAAGACAAAGTTCAAACCAGATATAAAGTCGTACACCATTCTCTTAGAAGGTTGGGGTCAAGAAATGAATCTACTGAAACTAGATGAAGTTTACAGAGAAATGAAAGGCGATGGATTCGAACCAGATGCTGTTGCTTATGGAATCATCATAAACGCTTATTGCAAAGCAAAAAAGTATGATCAAGCAATCAACAAGTTTGATGAGATGAAATCAAAGAATATAAATCCAACCCCACATATATATTGCACTTTAATCAACGGGTTAGGCTCCGAAAAGAGATTAAACGAATCTTTAATGTTCTTCGAGCTATCAAAGTCTTGTGGGCATTTACCCGAAGCTCCAACTTACAATGCAATGGTGGGGTCTTACTGTTGGTCAATGCAAATGGATGATGCTTTCATGGTGATTGAAGAGATGAGGAGATATTGTATTGGACCAAATTCACGCACTTTTGACATAATTCTTCATCATCTTGTGAAAGATCGAAGAACGAAAGAGGCTTATAGTGTTTTCAAACGGATGAAAGATGAGTTTGGATGTGAGCCAAGTGTGAGTACTTATGAGATCATGGTGAGGATGTTTTGTAATGAAGGTAGGGTTGATATGGCGATAGGTGTTTGGGAAGAGATGAAGGATGAAGGAGTTTTACCAGGTATGCATATGTTTTCTACTTTGATTGACAGTTTGTGTCGCGAGAAAAAGTTGCAGGGTTGTTGTAAGTATTTGGAAGAGATGATGGATATGGGGATAAGGCCTCCTGGACTAATGTTTAATAGATTGAAAAAAGCTCTTGTTGATGAAGGGAAGGAGGATGTTGTTATGATGTTGACTCGTAGGCTTGAGAAATTGAAAACACTTTTGGTGGTTAGTTGAGAGGTTTGTTTGATAATTTAGGGGACAATATTAAGTGTAAGATTTGAAGTTTTAGGTTATATATTGGCATTTTACTTGCTTCCCAACCTTACTAATTATTTTTGTATCTTTCTTCTTAGTGGCTGCCTTTTGCATTCTTTTCTTACATTTCATGTTAGCTCCAACGCTTAGTTTTTTCTATTAGTTTTTTCTCTTTCCTTCCCAAATCACATGGAAATGATCATCTTTCCTTTCCCACACTCCCCACACCCAATTTTAATAAATTAGTTTTAAAAAAATATAAAACACTAAATTTGAATAACATTTCAATGGATTTGCATATCGGATCCAGATCCCTTCAAAACATATTCACTTATTTGGATTCACCTAACAACATCATATACTTGTCCACTTTGAAAACGGATTCACAAGTGGGCGAGAGATGCTCAGGAAATGGTCGCCGAATGGGAAGGGTACCACACCATATGGGGTGGTGTTCCTGCCATTCATGTGGTTGACACAACCTCCTTCACGTTGCTACTTCTTCCATACTTTCCACACTTATTATGGTTGGCCTCTTTGACACCCTTCGTTGTTTTTGAGGCAAGAGGTTGTTATAGCTAGTGGAGGCCACAC
Organism: Lactuca sativa; assembly: GCF_002870075.4. NCBI lineage: Eukaryota > Viridiplantae > Streptophyta > Magnoliopsida > Asterales > Asteraceae > Lactuca > Lactuca sativa. Next base: position 24,900,777 of record NC_056626.2, read on the forward strand.
TTGGATATCAATTCTTATTCCTAAGGGAAATGATTCATACACAACATTTTTTTTACCATACATAACAATTTATGATTTATAGAATTGTATAGTGCAACATTTTAAAGCATAAATTGTTGTGTTTGAAGAAAAGTTGATGTATACGAATCAACCCCCTTTTCCAAAGAGTTGTCACATTCAACACGACATGTGCTCTAAGCCTCTACTCAATATGTACCATAATGCCATTCCTAACCTCAAAATTGGTTTAAGCCTTTAAATATAGTCCCTTAATGTTTGTGTTAAAATATAAAACAACAAGCATGAAAATGTGTACTTAAAAATGTATAATGAACCTGTTACAAGCAACAAAAATTAGATTTGTCAATTCGTGTATTCATGTCATTTTCACGTGTTAGCTACGAATTTGACACGACATGAGTTCACGAATAGAAATAAGATTTATCTCTCTTTTCATTATGTATTCGTGTGGTGTCACACACAAATTTGTGTCTCAAATTGTCGGGTTTAACGAAAATTATCTTTAGGCCTCCGGCCTCCTTAAAATATTCAAATTTCTACATAATGGGGGATCACACATTTGAATTCAAATATTGTCCCTTTGCCTTCATCTTGAGGTGGCTGTCGGTTATGAACAAGAATGGTGGTTGGAAGTTCACCCGGGGGCACGAGATTATACGAGTTATTGAACAACTCCAAACAAAGTTTGTAACAAGAAACATAAAAATTAGATTTATATAACAATAAAATATGAAGTGGTTCAATAATACAATATTTCTTCCAACCACCAATATGTCAAATGCAAATACTAAAAGTTTAAGGGAGAAGATAGAACACAAGTATTTATAATGGTTGATACTACACAAAGAGCTTACTCCACTTCGGCGGAGATATTGTATCTAGCTTCACTCACCGATGATTGATTCACTAAAATCAAATGACTTTTAAGGAAATATCAAAAACCATTGTACAAGATTTTCACTATCTAGTTTCTTACGCAGTGTTTGTTTTTTAAGAGGCAAAATGTCGTCAATCTTTTTTACATATATGTGGAATAAAATATGGACCAAAAGTCTTTTTCCATGTCTTTAGTCTTCATAAAAATGTTATTCTTTAAAGTCTTTATAAAAAAGACCGGTGGTATTGCTGGTGGTGAAGGTGGTGGATAGGTAGTGGTGGCGGAGGTTATGGTGGTAGAGGCAACAGTGGAGGGGCGGCGGCGGTGATGGTTGTGGAAAAAGAAATATCATGTAGGATTGGAACTAAAAAAACGTCTATTAAAATCAAAAATTATTTTTTTCTCTTTTGGAGAAATAGGTCAAAAAGATTTTTTTTTGTCTTTTGTCTTTTGAAAAACAACCACTCTATTCCTCAAATGTCTTTTCACCCACAAACATAAGAGGTCAAAAAAAAAAAAAAAAAAACTTTTAGCCAAAAAATAAACACTAAGTCTCTTTGCAAGAAGAGGTGGATTGCTCACTTAAATGCTTACAAACACTTACACAACATAATGATCTTGACTAAAGTCACACCATCAAAAAAATAAATTGAAGCAACTAAGTGGAGATGGTGATCCATAAAGTTTTGGATTGAGTTTGATTTTTTTTTTTTTTGGCTTGAACAAACACTTGTTACAATGATTTGTGGATAGAATTTCGGAACATGTTTTTAAGCAAAAATGACCACGATGTAGCCTTATTGAATACCGAAAGAACTGAATCGTAGGTCAATGAATGCCACATAAACTAGGAACATGCAAAAGTATCTACTACCAATTCCACAAATGAAATAAAACCAAAACAGGTGATGTTTAGTTCACATAATTTTTCGAAGGAATTGGAATATGAATGAATTATAATATGTTAAAGGAATTGGAATATGAATGAATTATAATATGTTATGCATTTGGTTGATGTGAATTCAAAATTATTTTATAATTTGTGGATTTGTCAAAAGAACTGAAAAGTAAATTATGTTATATGACGAAAATACAATTTTATTGATTTTGTGTAACCTATTATTATTATTAATAAATTTGATAATACTTTTTTGATTAAAAATCTCATTTATGAAACTCTCACCCACTTAAACCTATATTTTTTTTATTGAATTTGCACTTAACGTATTCATTAAAAAGATAGCTTTACAAAATGAAAATCTGTTATTGCACTTTATTAAATCAATTAATATAACATGCTTTTGAGCCAACATATTATAAATTTAAAAAAGTTAAAGAAAAAAAATGAAAACATGTGTGCACATGCAAGTGTGTGTATTTACATGTGTATAGGCATATAGGTGTATGTATGGGTGTGTTTGTGGGGATGCGTATGTGTATGGGTATTAGGTAGATGGGGGTAGGCATATGTGTGTAAGTTTAGGTGTAGGGATGTGGGGTAAGGGTGGGGGTGGGATAGGTAAATACAGGGGTGAGGTGGGTTGGACGTATGAGTGTAAATATGGGTGTGGGATGGATAGTAGGGGTAGAGTAGGGTGGGTGTGGGCATAAGTGTTGACGTATGGGTGTAGGTGATGTGTGGGGTGGATATACATGTATGTGTAGGCTTGGGCGTGTGGGTGTGGTGTGAGTGTTGGTGTAAGCGTGAGGTATGTGTGATGGGATGAGTGTGTGTGGGGTAGTGAGTATGTGTGGATGGTTTAAACAGGGATAAGGTGTGGGAGAAATGATAATAATTTGTTTTCATTTAATAAATCACGATTGAAATAAAGAGAATGTGAGAGGATTTGTTTTTCTTTTTCTAAAAAAACCATAAGGAATGTAATCTAAAATCTTTACTGTTAGCTAAAGAATAGCAATTCAAATAATTCCAATTTCTGGCAATCAAGCGTAATTTTTACTGTAATTTACATTTCTTTTCCATCAAATTCGATCGAAATTAGTAAACCATCACCTTAGTGGCTCGGCGCGTCACCTAGTAAAGATTACTCCATAGAAGAGACCTCAAATTCAAACATTGTAAGACTCTATGGATTTCTGCACTTTCTACGTTACATGAACTTTTTTATCTTTATTTCTTGATTTGACTTGTAAATGAAACCCACAAGAAATGTCAACCGGTGAATACAAAGTGAGGACATGTTTTAAACTCTAAATGAATAAAATTATGTTTGTAATATTACAACCATAGACACCAAAAACAAACAAGAGATAAAAGAGCAAGATTACAACATTGCAAACAGGTTTACAATTTGGGAGGATTCATCTTATTGTTCACTTTCATATCATCCTCACCATTTTACAACAAAACTTGTACCCAACCCACCCCCAATCAAAAGAACCTCTGTAAACAACAAACAAAGCTTGAATCTTGAGCACAGAGGATCAAGAACAACAATAACTATCCCCCAAATCTTCTCCTCCTTCATAATCACATGCATTGATTTAACTGTAATCTTGAATCCTCCATCAGATTCTTCAACTCCTCTTGAAACTTCTTCACTTGATTCCCTGGTCTCAAAACATTAACATCATCCCACTGTGAACATGGGTCCACAAACCAGCTCTTCCTAGCGGTGCACCACGCCCCGGGTGCCGCCCTCCCACCACCACGTTTCAAGATCTTCCTATCAACCATGTCAAGAACCGCATCGTTTTTCCCAAACTGTCTTGCAAAAGCTGCACCACTTTCCACCATTTCATTGTAATGCGACTTGTTAAGAAACAATGGCTCCATTTTAGGAGGATTGTCCCACACCATGTACCTTAAATCCGCATTGATTGTCGTGTTTTTGTAATCAGGTGAGTTGCAGACCACCGTATGAAAGTAGACCTCTTGAGCCAAAGCCACATTGTTAACATACATTAAGAGAGTCCGAGGGAGATTATCCCACGCAAATATACAGTATTCAAGAAACGAACGGCTCAAAATCACCCATGGAGATCCTGAAATAACAATATACTTTCATTGATTTGTTTATTATAATATAATTTCATTTTTGAAATTCAAAATGGACACTTGCCTGTGAAAACTTTGAAAGCATTAGGTAATGGTCGTTTTTCAGTGGCACGAAAGATTTGTGTTCTTCTTGCTAAGTAAAGTCCTGGATCGACTACGATTGGTCGGATTCTTTGATCCCTGAAATCAATATATAAAGTTGAGATTAAATTTAAGTTTTTGGATTAAAAAAGCATAGAAAAATGGGGTTTGAATTTGAAAGAAACATGTTTACTCTTTCCATCCAAGCTCACTGGTATGATCAATGAAATTGGCATCTCGGTTGATGGTGGAGAATGCATGTGACAAATCTGATCAAGAATATACAAACAAGGAAACACCATAAGTATATTAATGTGGACGTATGTGTTCATAGATATGGGCGTTTGTGAATTGTGTGTATATATGTAATATGTGTGTATGTATATATATACACCTCTGTATGTTCAAAAATGTCAGAGATCTAAATTTATTCCATAAAGAATAGAAACCCATGTAAGGAAGATGCATAAAGAATAGAATTTGCTTGTTCTTATTGTCTTCAGATTCTTTTCTCAAAAACTTATATGTCAAAATCATAATGGGCAACTTTAATTTACCAAATTTGTACAAACAGAACAATCATCGAACATTATGTGTGCTTGGATGTGTGTTTTCATTTTTCAATGTGATTATTGAGGCTTAAGGAATCAGAATCATAGGATAGCTAGGCCTCATGTTATCAAATTGATCGATATGCTACTAAAACAACCCTAAATGATCAGAAATCAGAATCATGATATCGTTCACCCAATTCCCTCAAAAATGATTATTTGTAAAAAACCCTAAAACAACATACTAAATGCTCGAAGCAAAGAGATACTTGTAGAATTGATATCAGAATTGGTATTAGGGAGTACCGTCTTGTGTTAGCAAAGGATAATCCAGTGCACTGAGGGTTATAAACCAGTCCCAATCACGATCAACCTTCAAAAAAATTGCAGCAGCACGCAAAATGGCAGCAATGTTACTGGCACCCATGTATGTTGTTGGATCAGGCTTTCCGATCACGTCAACGTTCCCAAAAGCCCTAATTGCCGGTACCGACTTCACCAACACACTCAACTTCCTCCGCTCATCGTCGGAACCCTCCGTTCCAATGTGCAACAGATACCTGTTCCTCGGATGGTACACCGCAAGCAACAGCCGGAAAATCCTATCGGCGTCACCGCGGGTGCCTGAAATATAGTAAGCGAACGCCGGCGGGTAGCCGCGCCCACGGTGGACGGTGGAGAAGGGTTTGTGTGAAGTGAAGGCGTATGAAGAACTATAACCGCAGATCGAGGAGATAAACAGTAGTAGGGAGATGAATGCGGCGAAGAACAGTGTAAAAAGCCATTTCTTCTCAGCTCCCATTACTGTGTATCAATTGGTTCAGATTTTGATCTTGTACCCTTCGGAGCATATGGATTGAAATTGCAGTGAAGGGGGGTAATTCAAGGGTTTCAATTTCACTAAGAAATCATGAAATTGACGACTGGGATTCACTAAGTAGTTGGGTTTTACTAATTTTAGCAAAGGATTTCCTTGTGAAATTGAATTTGCGTATGAAAAGGATCAAGGATAAGTTAGGGTTTGTTTGAATAGATTGAAAAAGCTTTTGGGTAGGTGTGAATACACACAAGAATTGGATTTTGGTATTAAATGGTGAAGAAATATGGATCTGATCTATGTGATTATGTTGGAAATCTTGTAAAAAACTGTTCTACACAACTCACTCTGACTCTCAAGTCTCAGCTGTATTGAAATATTCATGTGGGCATCATCAACACCCCTCAAGATTTTAAAATTCCAAAAAGGGCAATTGCAAATAATTAGTACATCAAAGGTCCCTAAGGAATTTACTTCTTGAGTTGGAAATAAAAACTAGCCAATCTTGCTAATTTTAACCTTTTTGGGTCGATTATAGGCATAGCTTGTTTTGTTTTTTCACCTATTTATGGTCATTCCTTCGTTCTTTAACTTTTTAAGTGCTCTCAACCGCTTTGCATTGATTGACTTATGTTGAATTAGGGTTACGACAATCAATGCAAATAGTTCATGTCGAGTCTCAGCGAATACATGACCCAATGTATGAAAATAGATTTTGAATTTCTTGTCTAAAATAAAGGGAGCATGTAAAAGTTCATGTAGCACGAAATGCTAAAATAGGTTTATATGTTTACAATATACCTATGACATTTGTTTTGGGTGATTTTTTTTTTCTTTAAATGTATGATCCCCGTGGGGACATAAGGGTTAAGTAAAGTGGTATCATTTGTTATAGAACATTGTTATGCTATTAGTTTAGTTGTTCAAGGATAACTTCTTTTGGAATTTATATGATTCCTCTTTATATCTCTTTAGAGCATACACATATCTAAACCTTAACTAGTGTCACATTGTTCATAGTTATAGTTGAGAAATATTTTTTTTTTCGTGTACAACAATGACCTTGTACACATCTCAAACAATATGTATCTTTTGCATTGTACATGTATCAACACAACAAGTATCTTTGAGATATAGGCATAGCTTGTTTTGTTTTTTTCAATTCTTTATGGTCATTCCTTCGTTCTTTAACTTTTTAAGTACCCTCAACCGTTTTTTCGCGTTTCTGTGATTATGAGCATACATACTTATGTTGAATTAAGGTTACGACAATCAATGCAAATAGTTCATGTTGAGTCTCAGCCAATACGTGACACAATGTATGAAAATAGATTTTGAATTTCTTGCCTAAAATAAAGGGAGCATGTAAAAGTACATGTAGCACGAAATGCTAAAATATGTTTATATGTTTACAATATACCTATGACATTTGTTTTGGGTGATTTTTTTCCCTTAAATGTATGATCCCGTTGGGACATAACGGTTAAGTAAAGTCGTATCATTTATTATAAAACATGGTTATGCTATTAGTTTAGTTGTTTGAGGATAACTTCTCTTAGAATTTATATGACTCCTCTTTAGGGCATACCAATATCTAAACTGTCACATTGTTCGTAGTTATAGTTGAGAAAGTTTTTTTTTATTTTTTTATTTTTTTATTTTTTATTTTATTTTTTTTTTTTCGTGTACCAACAATGACCTTGTACACATCTCAAACAATATGTATCGTTTGCATTGTACATGTATCAACACAATATGTATCTTTGAGATGTAGAAAGTTCGATGTTACGATCTTAAGTGACAACATTTCATATAAAATGTCATACAACGTTACACAATAAGTTTGTCATCTCCATAAGATGCATGCATTTCACATGGATTTTAAATGTTTCTCAATTAGTACTTAACATTTTATTACAACATATAATACATTTACAACCTATTAAAGATATATTAATGATAGGTCTCAATCTCGCAATAAATAGATCAAAATGTTCATTGATACCGGTTCGATCTAATATGACATGTTTGAATTGTAACGTAGTAGCATCTTTTTTGTGCAACCCGAAACTACATTATGTTGTTTTAAGATCGGGAAATTTTGATTCTATACTCCAATATCAAATCAAGATTTTTCTTTAAGATAAACGGATGAACTTTTTTCAAAAGTCTTACGGTTCAGTTTTGAATGTGCAAACCAAACCCAAAATCGAATTTTCCAATTTTAAAATTTTTAAACCTAAAACTGACGGTTTACGTTTTATTTCAGTTTTTCGGTTTCAATTTTATCGGTTTTTATTGTTTTTTGGGTTTGTTCCTTTCTTAAAAAAAAACCCATAAAAAGAATTGCACCCTCAAAAGAAGGTACTTGATCAGACGACGGCGTTTCGCTGTCCTACATGTGGAACCATGTCATCGTCTTGGAGAAAAGAGACTTCTACTCGGCAGAGAACCAGACAAGCAGAAGAAGATAACATCTTTTTGGTGGCGGGAAATTAATTACTGAAGAAAAATGCTTAGAATCTCCGGCACAGGCGGTGGAGTTGGTCAGATAATCGCCGCCGTTGCCGCGGCTTTATTGCTCCGTCTATTCTCAGGCCCGGGCCCCGTGCAGTTGCTGGAGAATGAGATTGAAGAGGAGGGAGGTGAGGGAATAATTTCCGATTCTGAAGCTTCGGTATCCGATAAAGTTTATCCTGTGACTATACGGTGGACAAACATCACATGCTCTCTCTCCGATAAAGCTTCAAAATCGGTCAGTTAGTATTTTTATTCACTGCATGTTGGAAGCGTTTTTCAGGAATCCCTGTAACTGATGTAAACTATGTTTATTGACATGCGATTAGCGAAAATCGCTTCAGAATGAGGCCTTTCCCCCAACACTTAATTAGCAAAATAGCCGATGAGGCGTGAGGTTGCTCTGCAAGCTTATGTCATGAAACTTTGATTTTTTATGTTAAATTTTGCTAATTAGTTGCGATTGTGGAGAAAGATGTGCAGCTTATGGTTGCCTCTAATGGAAATTAGGTCATTGTGTTTTATTAACAGCAATCATTTATTTTCTGATGAGGAATATGGTTCGAGTAATCTGTGATTGCCTACTTTTACCATGTAAAACAGCAATTTGGGAGGTCAAGTTCTGATCTCCCCCATTGACAATTTTGTTGTGCTGCCCTTTTCACTCTTCAGCTCCATGTTAACTTTACAGGTGAGGTTCTTGCTTAAGAATGTCTGTGGAGAGGCAAAACCTGGAAGGCTGCTTGCAATAATGGGTCCATCAGGATCGGGGAAGACAACCCTCCTCAACGTACTTGCAGGTCAAACAGTTGCATCAACTCGATTACACTTATCAGGCCTCTTGGAGGTTAATGGACAACCAATGTCAAACAAGTCCTTCAGGTAAGTTAAGCTCCTCATTTGTTTCTGAAAGTTGTAGCTTCTTATTGAGACTTGTACTTGATGAAAGTTGCATAGCAACTGGTTACAATTTCATTTCACTGTCATCACAGGTTTGCTTATGTGAGACAAGAGGACCTTTTCTTCTCACAGTTGACAGTTAGAGAAACATTGTCACTTGCAGCTGAACTCCAGTTGAAGGGGACATATTCAAAGGAAGACAGAGATGAATATATAAACAATCTGTTGTTCAAACTAGGGTTGGTGAGTTGTGCTGATACTCGAGTTGGGGATGCAAAAGTTCGTGGAGTAAGTGGAGGCGAGAAGAAACGGTTAGCAATGGCTTGTGAACTCATTGCTAGTCCTTCTGTGATATTTGCTGATGAACCAACAACTGGTATGCAATGCATTATATTCCATGTCTTTTTAACAAATTTTTATTTTAAGGTGGTTTATAAGAGGTCATCATATAAATTGGCTATGCTTTCAGGACTTGATGCATTTCAAGCAGAGAAAGTGATGGAAACTCTTAGACAACTTGCACAAGATGGACACACTGTAATATGCTCTATACACCAACCAAGAGGTTCAGTGTATGCAAAGTTTGATGACATTGTGTTGTTGACAGAGGGTGAACTTGTTTATGCTGGTCCTGCAGCCGATGAACCACTCACTTACTTCTCAAAATTCGGGTTCTTAAATCTTAATTAAACTCAAATCCTCTACTTTATTTGGTGTTTGATTACAAAAATTGATCCTTGGTTTGTTTAACAGGTACCTTTGCCCAGACCATGTCAACCCTGCTGAGTTTCTAGCTGATTTAATATCAATCGACTACAGTTCATCAGACAGTGTTAACTCTTCCCGAAAAAGAATCGATAGTCTCGTGGACTCATTTTCTCAACAGATTTCATCAACCTTTTACACAGCAACTCTCACCAAAACCCTAATTGTCAAAGATAAAACCAACTTAAAAAGGAAACCCACACCCAAAGGGATAAATGGTTGGTGGAGGCAATTTTCATTGCTCCTTAAACGCGCATGGATGCAGGTCCCTCACACTCATTATAATACTAGAAAAAACATAACCATATAAATTATATTACTTAATTCATAATAACTTACATTGGTGGAAAAAACATTCAGGCTTCACGTGATGGGCCCACAAATATAGTCCGCACAAGAATGTCAGTTGCATCAGCTTTAATTTTTGGTTCAGTTTTTTGGAGAATGGGAAGGTCTCAGACATCAATACAAGATAGAATGGGATTGCTTCAGGTATATACACTTTCTTGAATTTATAAAAAAAAAAAAACAGGATCTTTTTATGTTGTTAATATATACATTTTTTTCACTTAGGTTGCTGCTATAAATACTGCAATGGCTGCACTTACAAAAACCGTTGGTGTTTTCCCAAAAGAACGTGCAATAGTAGATAGAGAGCGTGCAAAAGGTTCTTATCTCCTAGGCCCTTATTTATTATCCAAGTTAATAGCTGAAGTCCCTATTGGAGCTGCATTTCCGTTATTATTTGGCACTGTTCTTTACCCCATGGCCCGCCTTCATCCATCTCTATCTAGGTAACCTTATTAATAAACTTTTAAAAAAAATTTATAAAATTAATTTGTAAAAAAAGAGTTTGAAAATTTTCAGATTTGGGAAGTTTAGTGGGATTGTGACTGTGGAATCGTTTGCTGCATCTGCCATGGGTTTGACCGTGGGTTCCATGGCTCCAACCACTGAAGCCGCTTTGGCTCTGGGTCCGTCTCTCATGACAGTGTTCATTGTATTTGGTGGCTATTATGTGAATGCCGATAATACCCCTATCATTTTTCGATGGATTCCTCGTGTTTCTCTCATAAGATGGTTTGACTACATTCTTATATTATACATCACTTTTTATTATAAAATGAATTTGTTTTTTATTCAAAAGATTATTTGATTGCATCAGGGCGTTTCAAGGTCTTTGCATTAATGAGTTTAGAGGGCTTGAGTTTGATCATGAAAAATCATTTGATATACAAACTGGAGAACAGGTGAATGTGAATTTGAATGAAATGACATCTGCATGCTTAGAAATGAAAGTAGATTGCCTAAATTGAGTTGTTTGGTGTAGGCACTGGAGAAGCTTTCTTTTGGGGGTAGGACAATATCTGAGACAATGATGGCTCAGAGTCGAATAGTGTTGTTTTGGTACTTCACCACTTACCTTTTGCTAGAGAAAAACAAACCCAAATACCAACGCCTCGAACCGCCGCCACCACCACCACCAGTGGCGGTTGATGAGGAGGAGGAGCAGAGGGAGCCGCGGTTAGAGGTGGTGGAGAGTGATGAGTCACAGTCACAGTCACCGGGGCAATCTTTTGAGATACTTGAAACGCCAACAGTTGACCAAGGTGCAACCCAACTTAATCTGTTTGACCTCGATGGTTTTTGATTGTGGTTTGGTTGGGGTATATTGGACTATTTTGTTTCTTTGGTTTTGATTGATAATTATACAGGTGGTTCCATCTAGAGGATGCATGGTGGAAAAATAAATAAATAAATAAATAAATAAATCAAAGCAACATCAGCATGCACCTCCAGCGTGTGGTAGCAGAGCCTAGAATAAGAATAATTTCTAGATGGATGTAAAGAAGAAAAAAGATGTTGTAACTTGTAATGGTTGCTTTTTTGGCACATAGTCGTTACTAGTTCTTTCAACTAAGTTACTCATGGATTCCAAGTTTTGTTTTATCATGTTATGTGGCATATTTTGTGTATGCTTCGTAGGTTATTTAAGAAACATGAGGAGAAGTTGTGTTGTGCTGTTTCAATGCATTATGGTTACGTTTGTTGCAAGGGTGGTTTGGACAAGCTTTTGTAAAACTAAATTCAATGATAGAGAATGAAGGTAGCTTTGGTTACATTGTCAATGACGGTATCCACAATGAAGGTTTAATGGGGATTCAATAGAATCAAATTGAATATAATACACAAGACTTGAATGATTATCTATCCTACTTGACACTCCATTGAATTCTCCAAAAGTTCAGTGAATTACTGATGCCGTTAATAGAAGCAGTGATGTGTTCGATACCATAATTGGATTTTTTACGTTGGAGAAAATATGTTTAAATAATTTCAAGTGTTCATAGTAAAACAGTTACAAATATGAAATTTTTGTAGATTTTGTGGTCAAAACATCAAATTATAAAAAACGTGTAAAAACAGTAATATAACGTTAACGCTACGGCACCTATATACTGATTAAACGATTCTGTATGTTATAAACGTACGTTCCAAATATTGTATTATAGATATATATAATATTGAGGTCAAGTAGAACCATATCCCGACCTTAGCTCAGTTGGTAGAGCGGAGGACTGTAGTGTGTTCATAGCTATCCTTAGGTCGCTGGTTCGAATCCGGCAGGTCGGATTTTTTTTAATTTTGAAACATTAATAGTGTTATATTCCGTTGGCTACTTAATTACTTCTATATATAAATGAATGCACGTAACATTGAAAACAAAAAGCAAACTTATCATGTAAATTAGTAAACAATATATATATTCTTAATGTTTTCTGCACAAAATTGTCATATGTTAACTACTTCTTCCTCGTATCTATCTGCAAGGTTTTTTTGCCACATGTTCTCTTCTCTTTTATTTGGACACATGACATTTTCTACAATCCCTATACTAATAAAAGAGTAGTTCTTTTGCTATGTGTCATCATATTAGACCTCTTAATTAATGTGTTGTCACTTGTCAATATATTAGTTCTCCATTTTAAATTTTTTAGACATCCTCATTAATGTGATGCTATTTGTCAATGTATTTATTCTCTATTTTAAAATTTAAATTTTAAATTTTATATTAATGTTTTCATTAATTCACAAATAAAAAATGTTTAATATATATTAAAAATGAATTTTATATATTTATTTCAATCAACGATTATAATTTCACATAACTAAAAAAATATCTCTTAAATTAATAATTTATTTTAAATAATTGATTAATAATTTTGAATTTTTACTATAAAAGTTTAATTAATTTTATAACCGTGGTTCCCACGGGTTATAAACTAGTTTTTAAATAAATCTACAAGGTTTTTTTTGCCACATGTCCTCTTCTCTTTCATTTGGGCACATGACATTTTCTAGAATTTTTTAATTTTCTATTTTCCACATGTCATTTTATTGTATTTTCATTTTATTAAATTAAAATTCCATATTTAATATGTAAGATAATATATATGTAAGGTATTTTTTAGAAAAGATTTATATATGTAGTGTATTCAATACATTAAAGCCTCATTAATTATAATAATTCAAATTTTTTCTCATTTTTGTTATAAATTCAAAATTTTCAAATTGTTAAAATTTCATATTTAATTTTTTTTAATTAAACCATGTAATACATGGGTCTCACACTTAGTATCTATTATAATAAATCTATCATAATAAATATCTATTATAATAAATGAAAATAGGGATGAACAAATGAATAAATGAAAATAGGGATGAGCAAAAGGAACTGACCCGGACCGGGAACCGAAGTCGGCTGAAATTAAGAACCGAACCGGACCGTCGGTTTTGGTTCCACCGGTTCTTACCGTGTCTTTAATGTTGGAAACGATTATTGATAAATAGCAACAAACGGTTCCAGTTTTTGTCGGTTCCCAGTTCCAAAAATCTACAAAAATATGATCCAGATCCCGGCCCGACCAGTTCCATCGAGTTCCAGTTTCGGTTTCTGTACCGATTCCGGCCGGTTCCCCGGTCCATATGCTCATCCCTAAATGAAAATGTTTTTGTCACTTGTCATTTTCTCAAGATTTTTGTCACATGTCATTATGTGAGATTTTTGAATTACTTAAATTTCACATGTCATTATGTGGTATTTTTACTTTTTTGTTAATAAAAAATTAATCAATTATATTAATTAGCACCTCTATTATTATATTTAAATGTGTAGATCAACACTATAATATATTTTTCTCCATAAAATGAATATAATAATAAATAGTTTATTTGTTCTACCACTAAAACATTTATTATGGTTTTTTTTTGTTACATAAATTAAAATAATGAAATATTATAAAAGAATATTGTCAAATTGAGATATAATAAAATATATTTTGTTAAACTTTAAGATGAAATAGATTTTAAAAATATTTAATGTATACACCTTGATATAAAACTTTTATTTTTTTTAATAAATTCGTGTAATACACGAGTTTCACACCTATTGTAATTATTATTCCTAATAGGTAATTATTATACGGCCACATTCTACTATGTTTTCTTTGATAAATTAAATATCATTTTATATTTCTTTCTACATGTCATCGTAGAAAGAAATTATAGAAGGATATTAAATTTTTTGTTTTCTTTTGGTCAACATATTGAAGGATCTATATATATATATATATATATATATATATATATATATATATATATATATATATATATATATATATATATATATATATAATTGTGTGTGGTTTGTTTATGAGCCTTTAATGCAACCAAAAGATAAAATAAACCTCCCTTTTTTGGTGCAATAAGTATGACTCTTATGAATTATCATTATAATATCTTTTAAGGACGAAAGATGAAAGCATGAATCGGCCTTATTTTATTATTATATATATATATATATATATATATATATATAGGGTTAGGTTATTTTGTTTTCACTATCTATTGTGTGCATGTATGACTCATTCAGGACCAATTATTTTAGTTATTTTAAGAAAGTAATTAATACATATTACATGTTGAAGATATAATGAATATTAATTACATCTTCAGTATTTAATATGCATTAATTACTTTCTTAAAATAACTAAAATGATTGGTCCAGAATCAGTCATACATGCACACAATAGATAGTGAAAACATTTGAACCTAACTCTCTCTCTCTCTCTCTCTCTATATATATATATATATATATATATATATATATATATATATATATATATATATATATATATATATATATGTATATATATGATCATAAAAATTGTTTACTTACTCGAGACATTTGAAAATTATTACTTTTTAATGTATACGTATAGTCATAAAAAGTAATTGTTGGGACTCATATTATAACGTTAGACAAGTCTCACATGACCCTTTGTTAGAAATCCAGGTTAACAAATTTCTTGGAATCCACTAAAAGTCGTAAAACACTATCAAATTGAAGTATTTCGATGGTATAAATCAAAAGTTCAATTGGATAAAATTCAATGGTTTTCGAACAAAGAGAATTGTGAAGTTATGTTCTTGAAATGTATCAGAATTAGAACCAAAATCAGACATAATACCTTGTCTAAAATCTGACTTCAAAACTGTCATAAAACCATCCCAAAATAGTTTTACAACCATCAATTAACCGACACTAAACTGTCACAAAAACAGGTTTCAGGATAAGGGTCAAATCGGGTCAATTTCCTCAATTTCAACCCCAGGGGATCTTCCCTTTGGACCCCGTCAGGGGTTGCCACCCCTTGGACCCCGCTATCAGGGGCATTGCCCCCAATCCCCCATAGGTTTAGGGGCTTCGCCCCTAAATGACAGTGTACTTTGAATCTTGAACAAATTCAAACAAGTGTACACTCCGCCCCACCCTTACTTGTTCAATGTTTTTCAAGATTGTATTTGGTCAACAAATTAATCCATTACGTTTAAATAACATTGATAATATAAATCACCAACACCCTTAAACAAAAATCCAAAACCACAACCAAACGTTTTTTTATCTAAACGAGAAGATGATGAAATTTATTAAACGAAAATCCAAAACCAAATGTTTTTTTTTATCTCGGACGTTGATAGGATACAAAAGTAACCTTAAATACTTTAATTAGCTAAGGTTAATGGTTTGAAAAGAAATTCTCGATCGATTATTTGCAAAGAAAGTGATTAGTCGATAAATTGTTAACCACTTCCAGTTTCAGGTTTGATTCAAAAACATGTATAACTAAATTTGAGTTTGTACAGATTACAAAGACATAAGCATTTCTAGATAAAAACTATTAGCCTCATGACCTCATAATATGTTTTCTTTTGATGACGGCACATTGTAATAGTATGTCATTATAACGTCCCAAAATTCGTAAGTAAAAAATTTTCATTTTTAAGTCAATCAAAACCATCAAATATCCATATCAACAGAAACATCCCAAAAATACGGTTCAAAATTTTCATTTTTAATTTATAAATAATACCATGGTAAACCAAAACATCTTATAAAAACATAAGTAGTAGTATCTCAAAACATCATATTAGAATATTGTATCAAAATCACATGTATAAATATCAGAGTAAATCCTCCCAGGCTAAAAGTTGTGGTGTGTGCAATGCAGTCATCCCGAGCTCTTCCCCTTACTAGCGGAAGTACCTGAAACCAAAACTGAAAACTGTAAGCACGAAGCTTAGTGAGTCTCCCCAAACTACCACATACCATACACATAAACACATATAACATACATTGGGCCCCGCCCTGCTACATCGGGCATTGCCCGGCATCAAACTGCATCTGGCATCGGGCCCCGCTCGGCATACATATGAGCATAACTACTAATACACATTACATGAGCATAATCACCTAATTATCCAACAAACACTAAGTCCATAGTTGTCAATGTTATCTATTAGGCACTAAGTCCATAGCTGCCAATGTTTATCTATAGGGCACTAAATCCATAGCTGTCAACGTTCACTTATAAGTCACTAAGTCCATAGCTTCCAGGGTTTTTATAATACATCTGGTGAACACGACGTTCACAAACACCTAGAGGTTACGAGCCTGCTAGCGTTCCACTGGACTGTCTAGAATATTCTGTGGTCGTCATCTATACTCCGCTAGATGACTGGATCATCGTTAAAGTCAAGGCTTCTCATCATCTTTCACCTCTCATCATCTATATCATCTTTCATCTCTCATCATTCATCTACCCATCTTTACCCAATATATTTATAAGTATAAAAATACATATACAATTTAAATCACATAAAACATGTATAAATCGTTCTTCTAGTATAGATATCAAGAACACAGATAATAAGCACATATAGCATGTATTAATATTAAATACTTTATATATATGCGTAAGATGAAAGTAACTATTCACTTACTTGTTAAAGTGACGACTTGTAATTCGGGCAGCACATTGCTTCTAACAATTGTCTTTCCTTTGATGAAACCTAGTATTATTATCACTAAGTTTTAGTCTAATATTTATTGTGACTAATTATTAGTCTAGATTTATCATTAAATCCAAGTCTAATTCAAGATCTATCAAGTAAGGAACAACCAGGTAGGATCATGTCGAAGGTAGGGTCCGTTTGGTATACGAAGTGTTCTATTTGGAAATCTCACTTTAAACACCTCACTAAATCACAACCTAGACATCATCCCCATAAGTAGATCAATCAGTATAATGACTTGGAATTATTAATAAATCTTTTTTATAGGTTCATAATAACGATAATGAACTTAAACATAAGTTATATTTAAAGTAGGGTAAGCATAACTCACTTACAAGGGAGTTTAGCGAGGAACCGGGCTCTGCGCGAGCAGAACTTCTGAGCCGAAAGTTCTTCTTCTCGGGGCATTCTAGCGCTACTAGACTCTCTTAAAACACTTAAGAAGTGCTAGGGAAAGGATAAGAGGGTATGGGGGTATTTGGGAGAGAAGTGTGAGAAAGATCTGAGAAAAACAAGTGATTTGCGCCTCTATTTATAGGTTGGAGCTTGGGCGTACGCGGGGCGTAATAACCCTGTACCTTGGGCGTACTCGATACGTGGGGCATACCAAGCCCTACACTGGGCGTACCAGCTCTACGTGTCAGCATCGCATGCGAAGCCGTAAGGAATAAGGTGTGGTTAAGATGGTGCCACGTGTCACCTCCGGAACTTAATAGGAAAATTAATTATTTTCTAAAACCCGTATCTTTTGCAAACGAGCTTCATTTGTGATGTTATTTATATCCACGCATAGGTAGCTACGTGATCTACAACTTTCGTTTAGACTCGGTCGACTAATTTTGACATTATTTTTAAAGTTATATTTTAACAGGCTTAGACAGTTAAAGTCTGTTAAAAATTCGTAACTTTGTCAACTGACGTCCGTTTTCGTCTGTCTTTATATAGTTGAGTTCCTATTAACGAGATCTTCAATTCTCATTTAGGTTGTGTCGGCTAATAATCGATTGATCTAAAATTCAATTTTCGGACTGTGTAATGTTATGTGAAATCTTAGAAAAATCATAACTTTTTCAAACGAAGTCATATTTGGACGTTCTAAATTTGCACGCTCTCGGTTTAACATATATTATGACTTTCGTTTAGATTGCTAAGGCTAAAAATTATTCCGTCAAAAATTCACTTTTTACGTTATGCAGAGCCGTGCAAGTTTAATCGTGAAACTTCAACGGGCCATAACTTCTTCGTTAATAAGTCGGATTTCAGCGTTCTTTATACGTACGGAATCCTTGTGACATATACTATACTTTGCATAAGATTATTTACTCCAAATAATCTCCTATTAAAAAGTCATTTTTAACGCTTATTGTCTCTAAATTGACTAGTCTGAATCTGCGGGCGTTACAATTAATAATTGGGATTTTAACCCCATAAATGAAGGTCCAATTTATCCTTTAACTTACTAAGGGAAAAAGACCATTTTTCCTTTCCCATACATGACCCAACTAGATAAAGCCCAAAATCCATAAAGGCCTAAGGCCCAAAGATGGCCCAAAAGGGTTTCTAAGAGTACGCATGATGTGCTCCTTACTACACCCATCGTACAGCTCGATCTCGAAAGGGTTACGGGGCCACAACCTATTACGCTTAGTGTACTCAGGAGTACGCCCCACGTAATCCCCTGAAGTCCAAACTCTCTTTTAATGTCTTAATGCTTTAAGACTTAACGTCCAAGCTTCAAATCTAACCCTAATAAACATCTAAAATCATCAAGTTGCTATTTTTATGCCTTTACATGGCTACAAGGAGACCAAAAGCAAAGCCCTAACTCATATAACCATTTAAAACTCCATAACTCTTGCATGGATGAAAACGAAGGACCAAACTTGCATTTTTATGACACTAAACACTCTAAAATGCTTGAAAAAACATCTTAAATGGTCTGGAGTAGACAATACTTAAGAGACCAAGATTTTTGCAACAAAAGGTCATAAATTGCAACCTAAAAAGATCTAGCAAGGTAAGCATCAAGATTTAAACTTTATACCTCATGAAGATACACAAGGATGAGAAGAATCTGGATCCAAAAGCTTGAGAGAAACACCAAAACTTCAAAGGTTTTCCTTCACCACCAAGAACACCAAAATATCACTAAAAAGCTTCAAAACCTGCACACAAGAATTAGGGTTTCTAGATGAGGGCTAAGAGGGATTGAGGCTGGAGGTAAGAAAGGTTTGAGGTCATAAAGTTATTTAAATAGGGTACAAAAAAATTGTAACGACCATAAAATTTCAACCAATTTTAACTTTTCAAAAACAACCCATTTTCTTAATGTTATTACAAAAAGGTTTTCAATACAATTATTATCAGAGTCTTCCCAGAATCACATCATAACACATAATCATGAGGAGCGGTACGATCACGCCTTTGCCTTGCCACGGTCTCCTGAAGAACCTGAAAAACATTAAACCACAACTGTAAGCCCGAAAGCGTAGTGAGATACCCCCAAAATACCAACCACATATACCATACTCGCATAACATGCCATATCATATCAGAACACAGAACAGCCATGCACTTCGGGTCTACTGTGTGACTGGTCCGCCGCACCGACCAACAGTCCACCTGGTCCACCCTCCGAGTCTAGCCATATACATCGAGTCTACAGTGTGATTGGTCCGCCCGCACCGGGCCTTCAATCCACCTGGTCCACTCTCTGAGTCTACAGTATGACTGGTCCGCCCGCACCGGGCCTTCAGTCGGCCTGGTCCACTCTCCGAGCCTCGGCGCGTTTGGTCCGCCCTCTTGGGGCCTACAGCCTATCCGGACCGCTCGCTGGGCCTTCGGGACAACCGGTTCGCCCTGGGTATCTTGGCCTACAGCACAAAGCAGGACCCGCCTCAACCCAACCCCAGTCCAACAACCATGCACATAAACATACAATCATATAACAATTCACAGACGACAAGTTGATCTAACAGATCACATAACATATCATCATCCTAACGAGGATATCAACCTAACCGGTCACTAGCATAGCATCACCCTACATAACAGGATACCGACCTTAAGCAGGTCTCTAACATATACCATCCTAGCTACCAGGATGCAAGCATAACAAAGCCATAACATAACAACAAATACCCGGATCTCAATCCGATAAAGGGCCGGCCTTGGTGCCTTAGACCCTGTTGATATGGTGAGGATAACTCACCTCGCAACCGCTGACTGAACAGATAAACCTGAGCTACTCCGACCACTGATATGATCTCACCACTGGCCAATCGCCAAAACACTGAACTCAAAACAATATCCAACAATTATCAAAATGCCCCTGGAAGATAACCGGACCACCCTTGGTCAAAGACAAGTCAAAGTCAACCCCTAACTGACTCTACTCACCGAGTCAACCCGATGACTCGCCGAGTCCCCATAATCAGATCTTCCCCCAATCCGTGACTCAACTCGCTGAGTCACCCCGAGACTCGCCGAGTCCAACAACTCTGAGTCCTTCCTCACTCGACTCACCGAGTCATCCCTTGACTCACTGATACACAACTCACCCTGAAGAAGGATTAGGACCTCACGACCAGACTCGCCGAGTCCAAGAACAGACTTGCCGAGTCTAAGGTTATCTTCAACCTACTCGCCGAGTTGTTCTTCCAACTCGCCGAGTTCCAGTCCATCTTCAAGCAACTCGCCGAGTACACCTTTGTGACTCGCCGAGTGCCTCTAGATCTCATCCCATACAGAAGCTTTCCAGGCCATGCAATTGATCCAAAACGTAGATCTACCCTCCTACAACCCATCCATCACGTAAAGTGGCAAACTTTACGCGAATCCAAAGAGATCTAGGCATTTTACACTCTAGGGCTAGGGTTTGAGACAAGATGGCTTCACCAAACACTCAAAAACAGGGACTTTAATGCACTCAAGACCTTCTCCATTCCAGATCTGAGGTAGCAACCTCAGATCTATCCTTCAAACTCAAAATACCACAAGCTAAACCTCCTACACATCCCAAAAATGATGAATCTAGATGAATAGCAGCCCAAGAACGAGATAATACCTCAAAAGGAAGCCCCAACAGCAAGGAAATCTGAATCTTAGCAAAGCCCCTTACTCCAAGCCTCCTAACTTTCCAAGATCTCCTCCAAAATCTCTTCTCCAAGGCTCAAATGCACTCAAATCCTTCACAATCGCGTTTCTAGGGTTTTCTGGACTTCAAGGGAGGGTAAGGAGGCTGGGGAGAGGGTATAATGTCCTTTATATAGGGCTCATCCCCCGAAATTAGGGTTTTCTCCACTCAGCACCAACTCGCCGAGTCCAGCCGCCGACTCGCCGAGTTGTCCACTTAACACGTGACCAAAGTCGCGACCCTACTCGCCGAGTCCACTCGTGGACTCGCCGAGTTGCCCTTTCCCAAAATACACTTTTAGCCCTTCAACTTTACTCTTGATATTCCAGGATGTTACAAAAATTAGGGTTTGGAATCTTTGTGAGTATGCCCTGCATACTCTTATATACGCCCAACATATGCAAAAGAAATCCTGCCACCCATTAATGAACTACACTCGGCATACCAGGAGGTACGCCCCGCGTAAGGACTGGTTTTACAAAGATTTTATACTTAGAGTCAAAAATGAAAGATATCTGGAGCACAGGTGTTACAGTCGCCTTGTAAAGCTAATATTCTTGTAAGTCAACATAAATTGTTTCAATAGCAGTTTTTGTGTTTGGATGTTGCTTAAATTTGGGTTGGTATCACTTCCAACATATTTTATGTCTTTATTCAAGGCTCCATAAGCTGTTTTCGAGTATCTTAAATCTATTCTACATAAATTCTTTTTAGGAATTTAATTGGAAGACAGTAAAATGACGTGAGTTTCTTGGTCAAAAAGCTACGACGCAAAAACAATTAAGTGGTCTTGGTGTTGGTAGCTTCTTTGCGATTAACTGGGCTCTTCTTTTCAAATGGATTTGACGGTTTATGAAACGCCCCATTTTCAAAAGCAAATTTTTCATTTTTAAATAATGTAAAATCACCATTTACATAAAACCTAAGTTATGAAAACACATTTGTTCCAAAATACAGTTGTTTGAAAATCACAGTAATATAAATAATATGGAAACTTCATTGCTACTAATGAGTGTATAGTCACACATTCGCCTTCCCACGATCACCAATGGTATCTGAAAAATATTTAATCCACAACTGTAAGCCAAAGCTTAGTGAGTTCCCCTAAAATAGCACACACCACAATACACATATAATGCATGCACAGATGAGCCTTCAGTCTGTCTACCCTGCCTCACAAGGCTTACAACATGCTAGGACCACTCTCCTAAGCCTACAGTAGTACAAACTGACTGGACCGCCTTGCAAGGCCTACAATACACCTGGACCGATCTTTCTCAGCATATAGTTGATCCATACGTGGCCAACAACACACCGTTGGCCCACTTGGGTATCTTGGCCTACAACACAAAGCCGGACCGCCTTAACCCACCACACAATATGCCGACATATAGATTAAACAAACAATCAGAGAAACACATAAGCATATGCAACTATCTACACTAGACTATCTGTATAACAACCATGTATTGAATATAGGGTATCATACATTACTCTATGTCACCACTGGCAGATCACTAATGAATGCATAGCTATATGCAATCAGAGGTGAGATAGACATTCGAACAGGTGATCCCACTTTACAGCCACAACCAAACAAGGTATAGGCAAGAAAGCCTAGATAAAGAGTTCTCACGTTATCCTATGTAACTACATACAACCCCTAGAACACTCAACTAGACAATCACCGACTCTTGGTACTCTAACCATCATACCACTACTCATATATCGTTACATACAAGGATATATAATATAACATGTAGTATATGAGGAAACTCACCTGAATCGAAGACCCAAGGAAACACTGCAATGCCCTCACTTCCTGCACCAATCGCCCCCACGAACCGACTAATACCAAAAAAAAGATAGATCCTTAATAAATAACCAAGTCCTTCAAGTTTGACCCAAAGTCAAACCGGTCAAAAATCAATGGTCACCGGTCAACAAAAGTCAACAGTCAACCAAGTCAATGTTCACCATGACGTGGAGACCTCTTGGCCACGTCATGGGAATACTAAGACAAAATAGTAGAGTATCTAAGTACCACAACGTCATGGAAAACCCTTGGCGACGTCGTGGTATCTGGCAGAATGTCAAAATCAAAGGCCATAACTTCAAATCTACTTCTTTTCAATGACTTAATGGGTAAAGTTTTCAACTTTATCCATTAGGAATTCATTCTAAGGCTAGATCTACAACCCTAAGTCCATTATGTCCTTAATGGGGCAAAAACTTGTGCATGGACACAAGGTGACTCCAACATGGCTCATTTTTCTCATTTTACAGAACATTCTGACCATAATTAAAAGAGTCCTACCAAGCCCTGGAGTTCCTCAAACTCCAAGAGTGTCCCTGGAAGAGACCAAAATCACCCAAACATGTCCTTGAAATTAAATCTAGAAGAAGTGCCAAGGTATGGACTTTTTGCCTCCAACAACTCAGAAATCTAAAGGGAATGTTGGATCCAAGATTACTTTGTGTTCCCTTGCACCAAGATAAACCTCTACTTTCCTAAATCTTCACCAAAATCCAAATATTAAGCTCTAAATCAAGAAATCAAGCCTTTAATCATGCATGGGGGATAGGGTTGCAACAACTGCCACACGTGGAGGCTGAAATACGGAGGAAGCCCAAAAATCATGGGTGTAGGCTTGGGCTGCAACAACTGTCACGTCATGGCGGCCATCCAAAAACGCGTTTCATGCATTTGACATGCCACGTTGTGGAGCACCATTCACCACATCGTGGCACTATATTTTTCCAGAAAATATAACCTTTGTCCCTCGAGAGTCTTCAACTGATCTGTTCTGGAAAATGGGTAGTACAATTTCGTACTGCTCCTAATGAAAATTTGATGAGAGTTATTAAGGTTACTCATGGGGGAATAACATTCTTGATTGTGCCCAATTTGTGATGTGGGAATGGAGTCTCTCAGTCATCTATTCTTTTCTTTCCCCACAACTACGGTGATTTGGTTCATATTACAAGATGGTTGGGATTTGTTATGCCCACGGTTGGATCTTATGAGATATTATTGTGTTGGTTCACTTCTTTGTGCATGTAGATGATACTTAAGAAGCATCTTGATGCCAATTTTTTCACTACTTGGTGAACTTTATGGTTGTTTAGAAATCCTACTTTGTTTTGTGACGTCAATTTTTGTTTGTCAAGTCATAACCAAATTTTCATCATCCTTGTGAAGACTCAGATCATGTTGTGAATTCAATGTGTTCAAGTAAACTTGTCAAACGAGCATGTACCAATTCAAGTGAACATCCAAAATGTTTGATCGTAGTTCGTTTGTAACCACTTCGTGTTCAATTTTGATGTTAAGTTGGCAAATCTATATGACCAACATGATGACATGGCAATAAGTACTATTTTTTTGAACGACATAATATTATGAAAGTCCAGATGTTAGAAACGAACAAAAAAATTTATTCAAAATTTAGAGTTTCTATGACCTATCTAATGAAAAAAAAACTAACAATCCTATTAAAAGTAGAATCCTTATGTTGCTTTTGAGTATCAAAAAGCATTGAGTTCTTGGATCTCAATATCACATAAACATAATGAAACACACCACTTCTACACAATACCTTTATATCGCATTTCCTTCACATAATCCACCCAGGAGAGCCACTCACTAACCTAATTTGCCACATAGATATGGAAATAACAAAATCATGAATTATTACCCAATGAACACGTTCCTTGGTCTAAGCTAGAACAACTCGGCTACCCCAAGCTAACGTTGATGTTTACTAGCCTAGGGGACTTGTTAACGTATACCGCTAGGAATACGTTAAAGATAATGAGATGGTTATCTAAAGGACGACCTAGCTAACGGTCGCTACCCAAGATAAGTGCTAAGCCCAAGCCCACGCCCTTGCGGCCTCACACTTAGACCCCGACGCTTTAGCGGCAAGGTCTAACTCAGAATGAGATACTTCGGTCTATAACGAGCCAAGATAGTACCAACCAATCCCTAGAGCAGCAAGTGTAGCGCTTAGAGCACTGCCCTTCGGTAGTTCTGCACCAATAAAAGATAACCGTTAGTGGTGCATGATCCGCCAATGGGACGCATCCACATCTTGTTGGTCCAGAAAGACAAAAGGTAGTGGCGAGGACATGCTCCCACAACAACAGGTATAAAAGAAACCTTTTTTCTCCAGAAGAAGGGATCGCCTCATTCTATACCCTAAAGTAAACCCTAATTCTCTCATTTTCTCATCCAATTACTGACTAGACCGTCGGAGCTTCGTTCCGAGACTATCTCCTGGACGACGACTGACGCCGGTTATTTTTTTTATGATTCTCAGGCTTAACTCAGACGAAGCTATCCCCAAACAACGTTAAGTTCGAAGCACATATCACAACACTAACATACATTTCATCCTTTAATTCACCATACAAGAATGCTTTTTTTACGTCCAAGTGATGAATCTTCCATCCATTCCCGACTGCAAGATCAGTTAATAGTCTTATTGTCTCGAGACGAGCTACCAGGACGAATAATTTACCAAAATCAATACCATGCTCTTGTACATAGCCTTTAGCACCATAAGTGCTTTGTACCTTGTAATTGATCCACTCATATTTCTTTTAATTTTTTACAACAATCTTAACTCGATAGACTTAGCATCTTTAGGTGGAGGAACTAATTTCTGAGTGTTGTTCTTTTCAATGGAGTCAATTTTGGCCTTCATAGATTTAATCCAATCCTTGTTCAATTTGGCTTCATTAAAATTATTAGGTTCTTCATCGAATGTCAACATTAAATGATTCACATTTAGCTCGTACTCATTTAATCTTCTTGGCAACATTGAAGTTCGGGTGGACCGTCGAAGTGGTACAGAACTTGCATCGATATTACGATCATTAATAGGTTGTGATGGGTTGTTTTCAATGTGATATGTGTCATCGGTTTGGTCGATTTGGCCTGATAGATGGGTTGTTCGGTTTTTGTTGAAGTTGGGCTCGAACCACCATTAAATTGGGCTCCTGCACTGGTTCGATCAATACTCCACAAGACCATGAATGTAGCCGTTCCATTTCCAGCTTGATTTTCGGGTACGTTACTCCACCACCATATCTTATTTTCATCAAAAATTGCATAGGCACTTACAATAATTTTATTTTCCCGTGGATTGTATAACCGAAATCCTCTCGAATTGGATTCCTTTCCAAAGTATACCAACAGATGTGACCTATCATCAAGTTTCTTCAAATGTTTTGAGACTATTCTTTCATATGCAACATAATCAAATACTTTCAAATCTTCAAGGTTTGGTTTTTCACCATAAAATATCGCAAATGGCGTAACACCTATCAATGCTCGAGTTGGTGTTCGATTTATAATGTAAGTTGCATGATGAGTCACTTCACCCAAAATTGGATAAGAATATATTTTTCTTTCATTAGGCACCGTTTCATCTCAAGTAGAGTCTGATTTCTTCGTTCAATAATTTCATTATTGAGGTGCATAAGGATCCGTCAACATACTGATTTTGAAGCAATTCCCGATAGTTTTGTAGCAAAATTGTCTATTGATTCGGTGTCATTCATCTTCGTGTTCTCGAACTCAGTAGTCAACGTTTGGAGCATGGCTTCCTTTCGGAATCGATTGAAACAACAATCATTTCACTATGTTGTTTTTCTTCACATCATCTAGTCTAGGATCAATCACATACCGGATGCCATGAATCCTGGGTAACGCCTCCATGCACATACTCCAGATGGTGTAATTTGTAGTCGCAAGGGTTGGGCACTGAAACGTTGGTGAAGTTGATTCCTTCACCGATGGTTGCGATGATTCTCCTTTCGACATCTCTAATTGGATTCTGTTAATCGAGAAATCTCAACAAGGCCTTAACCTTGCTTAGGGCAAATTATCCTGCTGCTATTAATTGATCAACGAAACCCACCACACGAACAAGTTCATTGTTCTGATTTAGTTTTTTGTTCAGGTTCTCCACACAAATACTCTCTCTGATCTCGAACAGGAGAACTCTTGCTTCTGTTATAAGTTTTCCTTCTATCGCGAGTTCTCTCTTCTATCACAAGCTCTGATACCAATTTTAAGCAATGAAATTTAACAGGAAAATAGAGAACAATATGTTGCATTATATATATATATATATATATATATATATATAGAGAGAGAGAGAGAGAGAGAGAGAGACATAGAGAGAGAGAGACACAATCTAATCTAGACTCATTTGCATTTAACTAGGAAACAAAGTTGTAAACACCTAAAACTTTCCTTTTAACACATTCCTTATTGCTCATGGAAATACTAGGAATCCTTGGGCAATACTCCAAGTAATGTATGATCTGGACCATAACATGCCAACTTGCCATATCTAACTCAGATAATTTGCCAACGGTCCGTAAAGAAGATAACCATGTTTTTGTTAGATTAGTGTCTAAGTTCATAACTATAATTGGTATGTACTTGACCCGAGAGTAGCATGGTCCATTTGGGTTGCATGACACTGGAACAATCTGAAGGATGGATAATTGAGAAGAGGTTATTTATGGTTTATTAATACATTATAAACTCTAATATATTAATATGAAATCATATTATTTAATTAGTATTGATCAAGAATTAATTTGGAATTAATTTTGGGATTAAAAGAGACTAATTAAATATATGGGGATTGATTATGTAAATCATTCATTCTTATAATGTGGGCTTATGATCCATAGTTCTTTATGTTGGGCTAAACCCATGTGGTGACCCGCGGATGATCCATGGAGGTTTAAACCCATGGAGCATGAGGAATATGGAAGGTCATGCACATTAGCGCTTGCATGGTGTAACCCTAATTAAGCCACACAATATAAGAACCCCTCTAACTCATGAAATCGACACTTAAGTAAGCTTATAAGAGTGTTAGCCGATTTAGTGAAGCAAGACAACCTCCTCTCAAGTTCCTCCATTGTTGGTGGTGTTGTGTGATTCCATTTGAGGTGAAACACTTGGGGTACAAAGTTCTTAAAGGTCCAAGGTTTCCAACTACAACAAAAGGTATGTCATCGAACTAGAATTTTGTAGTAAAGATACTCCATTGTATGCTAGTTAGGATAATGCTTTGGAAAAACAAAGTTTGCATGTATATTAGAGAAAACATAGATCCAAAGCATCTAGGCTTGCATGTACTGAAATGCTCAGATAGTGGTATATTGCTCATGAATCAGATGCTTTATTCAATGATCCAAGAGGCTTTTAAATACAGAAAAGGAAACAACTGAAAAGCAAGAAAACAGGAAAATAGCTAAAGCTAAGGAAATAGTTAACGACTAAGTAATTGCATGTGAAACTCCTGAGACTTGACTGGTCAACTTTATTTTTGAATTCTTTTATTTGCAACGGTTCTAAACATCTCCAACAAATCTTCCCCTAAACTAGACAATATTTTCGTTGTCTTGTTTGTCCTTAAATGAGCAAACTCCAAGCCTTTCTCTCAACTTCACATATGCCTCACGATGCAGGCTTAGTGAGGATGTCTGCAACATGCTCCTTCGTTCCAATATGTTGCAGATCTATGATTGCCTTTCCAACTAAATCTCTAAGAAAATGAAATTTTACTTCGATATGCTTGCATCTCCCATGGAATACTGGATTCTTTGTGAGCTTGATTGTTGATGTGTTGTCACACTTGATGAAACTGTTTCCTTCCTTTTTTATTCCCAAATCGTTAAGAACACTTCTTATCCATAAAGCTTGACAAACACATGTAGCAGCCGCCACATATCCAGCCTCTGTGGATGACAAGGCAACCATGCTTTTTTCTTTGAAGACCTGGTGATTACAGCTCCATCCCATAGAACTACATTTCCTAATGTGCTCTTCCTATCACTTTGGTCTCCTACAAAGCCACTATTAGTGAAAAACTCTATCTTGCCACTTCCTCCTGTCTTCTACCATACACCATGATCTAGAGTTCCTTGTAGATACCTCAGAACCCTTTTTGTAGCAGCAAAGTGAATATCAGTCAGATTAGACATAAATATGCTAATGTAGCTTACTATGAACTGGATATCAGGCCTTGTTATGGTGATGTACATCAAGCTTCCAACTAGGCTTTTGAACAATGTTTCATCTATAGGCTCACCTTCTCCCATCTTTAACTTGTATCCTGGAACAATTGGATTCATCACAACATTGCAATTCACCACGTTGAAGAGATAAAGAAGTTCTATTGCATATTTTTGTTGGGATATGTGAATTCTAGCCTTGGATTAAAATACTTCTATTCCCAAGAAGTATCTCATCTTACCCAAGTCTGACATTTCAAACTCTCCCATCATAGAGTTCTTGAACTAGTTCAGCATTCTCAGATCATTCCCGGTGTATAGAAGATCATCCATATATATATATATATATATATATATATATATATATATATATATATATATATATATATATATATATATTAACAAATAAGCACTTGCCTTCTGGTGTTGTTTTGATGAACAGAGTATGTTCAGAATAACTCCTTTTGAAACCTTCTTTTACAAAGCATGTTTATATTCGGCTGAACCAAGCTCTAGGGGCTTGCTTAAGTCCATATAGGGCCTTTTGGAGTTTGTACACCTTATGTTCACTGTTTTCCACCACATACCCCTGTGGTTGTTGCACATAGACTTCTTCTTCTATTTCATTTGATTGTTCCCATGTCCAGCACTTATGCTCTTTAAAAAGAATATATTTGCTGATAACTACCTTTAATGTCTGAGGATTGACAAGTCTGTATGCCTTGTATTCTTCACTAACACCTGTCAAGATGCACACCACACTATTATCATCTAGCTTAGTTCACTTCTGTTTTGGGATGTGGACATGTGCTAGACAACCCCAACTCGAAAGTGCTGAAATGTTGGCTTAAATCCACTCCAAGCCTCTTGAGATGTTGTATATGAGAGAGCTTTAGTTGTACACCTGTTTAATACATAAAAGCTCCATATAGTGGCTTATCCCCAAAATTTCTTTGGCATCTTCTTAGCAGCTAACATGGACACCACCATGTTTATGATTGTTCTGTTCTTTCGCTCAACAACTCTGTTCTAATGTGGTGAGAAGCTAGTTGTGAGTTGCCTTTTGACTCCCTACTCACTGCAATAGGTCTTGAAGGCATCAGACAGGTACTCCCCTCCTCTATCTGTGTAAAGAGCTTTGATGACCTTTCCAGTTTCGACCTCAACTTTTCTCTTAAATTGCTTGAAACTTTCAAGTGCTTGGGATTTTTCAGTCAACAGGTACACCCAGCCTTTGCGGCTGTAATCATCAATGAAGCTTAGAAAGTACCTATTCCCAGTGTGTGATGCAGGAGTTCTTGGTCCACAAATATTTGAGTGAATAAGTTACAGGATTTCAATTGCCCTCCAGGTACTCATCTTTGGAATTGGATTCTTTATTTGTTTTCCTATCATGCATTCCCCACACACCGTTTTGTTGGTGGAGAACTTAGGAAGATCACGAAACATGTCCTTTGTTTGAAGTTGCTCCATGACTGTATCACTTAAGTGTCCTATTCTTTCACGCCACAACTTGGCATTGTCTTCTTCACTAGTGTACATGCAACCTTCAGTCTTGTGTTCAATGATGTCATCTGAATCTTCACTAATTGGGAACATGCAATTTGCACTCATCATACTCTGAAAATTCAACCCCTTTTCTTGATGGTAGACCTTGCAAACATCCAGTTGAAACAGAAAAGAAATTCCCTTTTGTTGCAGCTGGCCTATGCTCAAGAGATTGTTTTTTAGGTCAGGGACATAGTAGACATCATTGAGTACATATGTTGCTCCGTTTAAATGCAGCTTCACACTTCCTTTTCCATCAACCATCACATGATTATTGTTTCCCAATTTAACAGAATTTGAGAAACCATAATCAAAATTGAGAAACTTGTCCCTATTTCCGCACATATGGTTGGAGCAGCCTGAATCCAAAAACCAAAGCATCGCCATGCTTGATTCTTTCAGGAGCCCATGCTTTTCTTCGTTTACCTCAGCCATTAGCATGAATTCTTCGTCTTCATCAAAGCCAACATAGTTCGCTTCCTTTGACTGAGGGCATTCGTAGGAATAGTGCCCTAGCTTGTGGCAGTTGTAACATTCTATAGTCTCTTTATTGAATGATAGTTGTCCACGGACCCGGCCCCTTCCTCTGCCAGTGAAACGACCTTTTCCACGTCCTCTACCAAATGGACTGAACCCTGTCTCCACCTTTAGTGCTTATTCGTCATCTTTTTCAACCCTTTTGAACTTCTATTCGTGCACAATCAAGGTGCTTTGCAACTCTTCAATTGACATCTCATCAACGTTCTTTGACTCCTCAATCGACACCACCACATACGTGAATTTCTCTGTTAGAGTTCTGAGGATCATCTTGATAATTTTGACATCCTCCATCTTTTCACCGTTGCTTCTAATTTGATTCGAGATTGTGAGAACCCTTCCAAAGTATTCAGGAATTGTTTCACTGTATTTCATCACCAGTACCTCGAAATCTCTCCTGATCTTCTGCAACATGGATCGTTTCACCCTGTCATTTCCAGCAAATCGTTGCTTCATCGAGTCCCACACAGCCTTGGATGTTCGTCTGTCCATGATTTGATCAAACGTTACTCTATCTATAGTTTAATAGAGATAATGTTTGACCTGCAAATCTTTCATGCGTAGCTCCTCCAATCGTTTCTTTTCTGCTTCACTCTAAGCGATTCCCATCGTCGGTTCTTTGATTCCAAGATCAATTAGGTTCCACACCTGCTTTTCTTACAAGAAATTCTCCATCATTTCACTCCAATGTTCGTAGTGACCGTCGAAGATTGGCACAACCATATTTTCGTCATTCATGATTCAGACTTTGAGAAACTTCACTCACGCTCGTGTTTTCTCTTACTCTTTGATAGCCTCACTGACTCTCGTGTTTGCTCTCAAACTCACACAATGGATCTTTCACTCTGATACCACAATAAAATGCTCAGATAGTGGTATATGGCTCACGAATTAGATGCTTTATTCAATGAGCCAAGAGGCTATTAAATACAGAAAGGGAAACAACTAAAAAGCAAGAAAATAGGAAAAAAGCTAAAGCTAAGGAAATAATTGACGACTAAATAATTGCACGTGCAACTCCTGAGAGTTGACTGGTAAACTTTATTTGTGAATTCTTTTATTTGCAACGGTTCTAAACATCTCCAACATGTACACCATAGGAGAGTTAGAATGCTCAAAACCCTTCAGTGATATCAGAGCTTAGGGTTGTTTTCCAATATACTTGATGTTACTTGCTTTCAAAAGCTAAAAAAATCGATTTTCTGCTTTCTGGACAGTGGACTCGCCGAGTCCATTAGGGAACTCGCCGAGTCCCCTCACAAAACTGACCAACTCGCTGAGTCAGTTCATGCACTCGACGAGTTGGTGCTCCAGAATGCATATTTTCGAGTTCTAAGACTGGAATTGGACTAGGATCATTACCCTAAAATGTTTTTGAACCCATAAACCTGTTTTTGATGTGGTAATCATCATGCTTATCCAATTTAAAAGATAATTGTCAAAGATTCATGTTTTGTATTAGTTTATATGGTTAGGCTAATTACATGAAATTTGGTTGATATGAATTGTCTTGTTCTTATGAGTTTAATTTAGATCATAGACAAATTGTTTGATTTTGTAAGTTACAATAGTTGATCTAAATGTTTTTTGATGAATTTCATAACTTGTCCTCAAGTTATGGAAAGTGAAGAGTCTCATTTTTTAAATGTCATCTTAAATGGTTTTATGTCATCCATAACTTGTCCTCAAGTTATGGAACATGAAGAGTCCTTTTCATAAATGTTTTATGAACTCCATAACTTGCCCTCACGTTATGGAAGAGTCTTTTCGTTAAAACATATATTAAACTCATAAGTTATGGATTCCAAAAGTTTTTGAATAGTTCAAAACTTGCCCTCAAGTTTTGGAATTTGTAAATGCAAAGTCTTACTTTGAAACATTTAGTTCCAAACCCTAGAATTTTAAAAGTTTAAAATTGAACCTTTATACTATTATAATATTATAGATTTAATATATATATATATATATATATATATATATATATATATATGTATAAGAATAAAGTCAGTCTTACAATTAGTAGGTCTCATTCACGAAGTCGGTCTATAAGGGGGATATAAGGTTACTGCCTATAAAATGGCACTTTAATGGGTATCCACTCTCACCCACCGCTTCCTTGACTGGTGGAGGGTCGTTAGCCAAATGGGTTTGATAGGACATTTAAATTCTCATTTAAAGTATAATGAAATACTAAGTAACTAAACACTTATACATTCCCAATCTTAGTTACTTAGGAAAATGTGAATTTGGTGCTAACCCATGAAATTGCACTTTGCACCTTGTTAAGTCGTTAGTGGAGCGTGTGTGGTTAACCGACACATTAATTTGGGACTAACAGTGCGTGGCAAAGGGTAGCTTGATGTTAATTATAGATCAATAGAGCGTGTGTGGTTAACCGACACATTGATTAGGTGGTTGTAGCATTGAGTGTACCAAGCTAATTTGCATGGTTATTCACACCTTGTTTGTGATTCTTGGCATCCCAGTCACAAACTTGAAGGGCACAATCGAGATTTAAACATGCCATTGAAAAGTTCAATGACTCTCAAAGAATCTAGGATTTTCAATTCACTTAAAACCTAAAATTCTTTTTCGTTTTTCGTGGTGGAAATTGGTAAATCGTCATTTACGTACCTTCAAATATTTTGCAATTTGGATTATGACATCCCTCTTCTGAATTGTAAAATATTGTGTTGGGTCATAGCCTTAATATTTCATGTTGGGTGTTATAGTAAGGACTAAAATCAACTAAACTTGAATTTCTCCCATTGTAGATGTCTAGTTCAGACAACTATGGTCTTCCCAAATCTCTTGGAACAAGCTTTCCTCTTGAAGATGATGTTCCACAATATTGTACTTCACTTCTTCCACCTCTTCCAGTTATTCTCCCTAACCCACAAGTTCAAAGACTTGAAAAGTTCAAGGTCACTCAATCCCTACTTGCAATGAAACATCAAGATGGAAGACCTGTGTGTACTCATGTCTTGGGGATGAAGTCACATATTGACAGGCTGAGAGTATTGGGTGTCGAAGTCTCGAGGAAACTGGTTGTTGACTTGGATCTTCAATCACTTCCCTAGTCATATAGTGAGTTCATTAAGGACTACTATGTGACAGACCACGTCATGACCCTTATTGATCTTACCTATTTGCTTGTTGTTGCTGAATCAACAATGATTTGGCGCACTAGAAAAGAAAATTTGATAGGAAGATCTACTTCTCAAACTTCCATGGACATTGAAAATGGTGACATTGGAAGTCCAGAAAATATTTCTCTTCCCAATGGAAAGGGATCGGCCATAGTCAACCCGGTTGACCAAATGGTAAAGATAAAGGCTAAGTCTATGATTGTCTCATGTGACAATGCAAAAGAATCCATTTGTTTCTACTGCCATTTGAAG
Source organism: Lactuca sativa (assembly GCF_002870075.4). NCBI lineage: Eukaryota > Viridiplantae > Streptophyta > Magnoliopsida > Asterales > Asteraceae > Lactuca > Lactuca sativa. Next base: position 24,935,408 of record NC_056626.2, read on the forward strand.
GGACATTGGAATCGAAGCTGCCCTGACTACCTGAATGATCTGAAAGAAGGTAGAATCAAAAAGTTTGACTCTGCTTCAGGTAAGTCTACTGTCTGATTCTATTAAGTTCCTAATTGTTGATTATTAATACATGATGTGACAAGATTGTATTTTTATGTTTTGTAGGATCATGCAAAAGGAAGGAAGCTTAAAGAAAGAGTATGTTGAATGTGGTCGCGAAGATGGATTTCAATCGCATGGTTCGATGATCGGATTTTTAAGCTGGTTCTTAAAGAGTTATGATAGATTGCTTAGAAATATGTAGTAACATAGTTTTCATTTATAATTGCATTGTAAGGAAAACTTTTTCGCATTTTATAAATAAATAAAATTTGGTTTTATTTTGTTATATCTCCTTGCAATGACATTTGTGAAAATTGATGTTTCTATGTTTCTATGTTAGCAATATGAATTTGATTCTTTCATTTGTGGCAGTGTCAAAATTTACCAAATAAGGAAAGATTCTCATCACCTAAGTTTCAGTTGGATAGAAACTTGGAATCATGCAACTTGTATTGTGTGATGAATGAGAACTTCATCTTTAGGAAATTAAGACTAATTCCTTGTTCACCTGTATATGTGAGTCAAGTGAAGGACTAGGGGATCGGGTACATTGGGTGTGCGTTGGTCAGGTCCACCACAAAGAACGATAAAACTATTCGTCATGATTTACTAAAGTATAGTAAATACGGTTATGCTTATAAGTTTAAGTATAATTCTGAATCATTGGAAAAGTTCAATGTATGGCAGAACGAATGAGAAGAATCAAATTAGGCAGAAAGATAGAAGTTTCTCCAATCTGAAAAGGTGGGAGAGTACTTGAGTATCGTGGTTTTATGATTATCTTAGTGATTATGAAACCATATCACAAATGTTTCTCTAAGGACATCTTAGTGCAATTGTATGGCTAAGAAGAGGAATCGTGAATTGTTGAAATGGTTGAATCAAGAAGATAAATCATACTTCGTTCCAAAATCTGGTCTTAGAGTCATACTCCAAGATTGTAACTTGAGTGACATGGTCTTAAGAAAGGTATATAACACTCATCAGATGTGGAGTAAAATGTTTCTTACTCTTGTACATTTGAAATCGGTAAGTTGTGATGTTTTGGATAAAACAAAGACAAACTAAGACCAATTATGTGAAGTGTTTGTGTTGATAAGAAATCGCACTTACTCTTGAATATTTGTTTGTCAAGGAATGGTTCTTGACAAGAGAATCTTATATGTCAAGAGGTCAGTGGGAGTCTTAAGGATCTTGACAAGTTTCAAGAACTAATCAAGAATAAAACCTATTATTTATCGTTAGCACACGACTTGAGGTTTTTAACCTATCGTGTTGACATATTCTTGTTTATGTGCCTATTCCAGTTAAAGTTGACTATGCATGTGAGTTCTATGAGTTCTCAGTTCTTTTCATAACAACTCGGAAGCAATGCCAGTCCCTTTTGCTGCCAGGAGGCAAGAAATTAAGATTAAACAAGTTCAATCCATATGGTTTGGATCTGTTACTAACCTTATCTTGTGATTATGGTTATGACAAACTCACATGGATAGGAACACATACACCATAAAATCTAAGTGTCATAAGGTTTCTCTCCAATTCATGAAAATAATTGTGAGGAAACGCTTTCACTAAGTAGATTTTAAGGAGATAGAATTATGATATTTGCATTCTCAAATTCAATTATGATTACGACATCACTCTTCATAATTTGAAATTGTGAGAAATGGTAAAGGGTCTAAACATTTGAGACTTATTGATGTAATTTCTAAAATTGTTTAGACCCACATGTGATTGTGAACTATCTAAGGAAAGGTGTATGAGTTTGAGAAGCCTAGATAAAGTCTTATCGAAGCATCTCGTATCAGAAATCTGAATTTTGGTAATGAAAGTCAATAAGTATTGATTTCTAGAAGTCCAACTGTTTCTAGGTACATGTCAAAGCTAGTGGGAGCATAAGTGTTATGCTAGTAAGTTAATAATTATTATGCTAGTGGGAGCATAATTATTATGGTAAGTGTTGCAAGTTAGCAATGCTAATTATAGAAAACAAAAGTTTCAATTCGCAAAGTTGTGGGTTTGAAGAGTTGTTTTGCTATAATTAAGGGAGGGGAAATTATACTTCATTTCAAAATCTAAAAGCTTAGATTGAGTTTTTAATCAAATTTAGTCAAATATATATGAATGTTAAATTCTATATATGGAAAGGTTAATTGCGTTCTCAAAATTCAATTATGATTACGGCATCCCTCTTGATAATTTGAATTGTGAGAACATGGTAAATAGAAATATTATAGCAAAAAGCTAATCAAGTATCATGTTTTTATGTTAGACATTATGAATCACATACCATATGCTTCGGGTATAGGATCGATTGCATATGCTATAATATTCTCGTGTTCTAAATTTTCCAAATGCCTAGGGCATTTAAAGGGAAAAATGACTAAAACCGGATATGACTAAAGTGGTTAACAACTATTAAGGACAATCTAAGGTTCGCCAAGGATTGTTCGCTTATAGTTGGAAGTATAAAATGGATGGACCATATTGACATATTCTGAAAAGAGGCAGCTCTTGTTCAGAAGTGATAGTCAAAATAGGAATATGGAAATGTTTCCATAAGTGGAAGTTATTTTTTAAATATGTGTAAGATTAGGAAACTTAATGCAAGAAGGATGTTCAAAGGCATGTACTTTAAATTTGATACTTCGCTTCCTTGTAATTGTTATGTTAACAATCTCTAGTGGAAAGTTTTGTAATATAGTTGGTCAAGTCTTTGTGACTTTTGGTACCATGACATTACAAATGCTGCATTACATGATAGTTTAGCAGTGACAAGAATTTGGAATTCTTACACTTTCAATAAAGATTTGGAATTATGAAATGAGCACCATTGAAATGTTTTTCAATTGATCTATTTCACAAAGTTAGGACCATAGACAAACATAGTGTGCATGCTTGGAGCATGGCATAACTATTATTTTTATTCAAGTATTAAGTTGATAAATCGAAACATTATACAATGAATAATGAGTAATCAATATGGCATTCAAAAGTTTTAGGGTCATATAGGATTAGTATTATTCTTGTGTTTCACTTTGCATGTTTTGACTTCCCGAATAACTGGGTTATTCAAACCATCCACGGTCGATCATACTTTAGAAGTAGGTATTGAGGCAAGACTGTCATGAATGGGTCTGTATAGGTGTTTTAGTCATAGCACAAGTTTGCTACAATGTTCATGAGTACTCATGGAATAAGATTCAAGTATTGGATTCAACCCACACTCATCTAAATCACTTCATGGATTTTATCACGGGTGATTCTAAGACGATAATATCTTATATTCTTGAAACAGAGACATGTGAGTTGTATTTGCTAGTCGGTTGCACATTGACATATGTAAACGCACCAGTAACTTGGATGTTATAAAACATATTGTGTGTAATTTGATGAGTAAGTACAAGCAAGCATTTGGATCGAAGTTTATCCGTTCCTTTTACCCCATGTGGATAAAAGCGATATATGTGGGCCCTTCAATGATTTAGTGATGACACCCCTAAGTGCTTGGCCAAGCCTGGATTGATTTGATTTATTCAATTAGTCGGTCGTCATAAATCGGAAATCTGGAAACAGCAGATGGACAGAGAGAATGATTATAATCCATGTCTCAGTCTGTAACATACACGTTCGGTTATCATGTTATGAAATTTTAAAACTGAATAACATAATGAAATATTATATAAATTTGAGCGTTGAGTTCTAACAGATAGTTTTTACTAGAATTGAAGTAAAACTATGTTTAGAATCATTCATAATGTATTGGAAGTCTTATGAGATTCCAATCAAAAGTTAACTATTGAAATTAACAAAAATATAAAATTGAAAATAAGTAAAATTATATTATTTAAAGTTGTAAAGAATCTCGTTATAAACATTTAGGTGAAAACCTCATCGAAATCCAAGTTATAACGAGGAAGTTATGGTTTACTGAAGTTTCGCGACAGAACCGGCACGACGTCGTATGACGTAAAAAGTGAATTTTCGATAAACTACTTTTTAGCCCTTATGATCTAAATGAAAATTTTAGTAGTCTTTAAACCGAGAATTTTCATAAAAAGAACGTTAAAATTTGACTTTGTATGAGGAAGTTATGATTTTTCTAAGTTTCGGTATAGCAGTAGACAACTAAAAACTCGAAATAAAGATCGAGTGATTTTTAGGCGACACAACCTAAACGAGAATCGAAGGTCTCGTTAATAGTAGTACAACGGTAAAAAGACAGACGAAAACGGACGTCGTATGAAGAAGTTATGAATTTTTAACGGACTTTTCCTGTCTCGGCACGTTAAAAATATAATATAAAAAATAATATCAAAATTAGCCGACGGAGTCTAAACGAAAGTTGTAGAGCATAATTTCACCTACGCGTGGATATAAATAACATCAAAATTGAAGCTCGTATGCGAAAAATATGGATTTTTGAAGTTCGGAGCACAAACTTCGAGATTTGACTGCATTCACGACGTGAATCATAGAAATTCACGACGTGAACTACTTGAATGACACCTATCAATCCTAGAAGACACACAACAATCCTAGGGGATGACCGGGATCAAACTCATGACGTGAACAAGCATGATTGACGTCGTGAACCTCGAAATTCAGCCTATAAATAGAAAGCAAAGCCCTCTGGAAATGGTTGATACTTTTCATTCCTCTCTCTTTTAGCCTACTTTTAACCCCCCCCCCCCCCGGGAAATCCCGGTATCATCCCCGACACACGAACCAAGTCCCGACGCTCCAAAATTCCCGAGAAAATCATATTTTGAAGTCGAAACTCTGCCGGAGTAAGGCCTGATTTTCAACTAAAATCCCCGGTTTCGTCATAGAAAGTCATATTTAGAGCCGAAGTGATGCCCAAATTATCATTTATTCATTCGGTTATTTCACGGTGAGTTCAATATATAGGAACAATTGTATGTTATATGTTATATGTGCTATGTGCTTTTCCGTGTTATTATTCTGGTTTTATACCTTTGGCTATGTAGAGCATGACTCGTATAACTTCTGGTATTGGCTTTGAGCATTTGGCCATGTAGAGCATGTCTCGTATTATTCTAGTATCGGATTTATGTCTTTGGCCATGTAGAGCATGACTCGTATAACTTCTGGTATTGGCTTTGTACCTTTGGCCATGTAGAGCATGACTCGTATAACTTCTGGTATTGGCATAGGGCTATGTAGGGCTGAAAGCCTGTATTTTGTGTGCCACTTGGGCAGAAGTCTTATTGATGTATATCAAGTATTGAAATTGTTATGTCTCATTGATTGTATATCTTTGAATCAAATCATTGAATGATATGGAAAGCTTGTCACATGATTCACATATGCCTTTTGTTGTTCCTTGTTCCCTTTGCTTCTGTCATATTGAAGTATATATATGGCATAACGTTATATTATATCTATTATTGAACTCACTAAGCTTCACCGCTTACCCCTCTCAGTGTTTAATAATTGCAGGTTACAAGCATCCATTATAGACATGTACGGTTAAAAGATTTTGAATAGATAATACTATTACTTTTGTAATTAGTGTTCGTTTATGTATAAAACTATAATATCCTGAGTAGTTATGTAATCTACTAAAACTTAGTCGGTTTGTATCCAGTCTTTTGTAATCAAACTATCAATGTAAATATTGTTTATAAATATACGTGTAGCATGTTTTGGAGTAATATGATGTAGTTTTAAGCTTTATTGAAAGCGGCCCTCTCAATGATATGAAAGTTTGGGGTCTTTCACAGTCCATGTGATATCTAGAATGAAGGAATATATGATCCCTTATCTAATGGACGCGTCATTGACTAGGTCAAAGTTCGACTGCGGCTTTTAAGAGCTACGATTGCTAGTCGGGTTGTGTAGTCGTACTTGCAATAATAGTTATTAGATTTATCCAAGTGGGAGACTGTGGATTAGTGTCTAAGTCCATAACTATAATTGGTATATACTTGACCCGAGAATAGCATGGTCCATTTGGGTTACATGGCACCGGAACAATCTGAAGGATGGATAATTAAGAAGAGGTTATTTATGGTTTATTAATATATTATAAGTTCTAATATATTAATATGAAATCATATTATTTAATTAGTATTGATCAAGAATTAATTTGGAATTAATTTTGGAATTAATTTTGTGATCAAAAGAGACTAATTAAATATATGGGGATTGATTATGTAAATCATTCGTTCTTATAATGTGGGCTTATGATCCATAGTTCTTTATGTTGGGCTAAACCCATGGATGATCCATGGAGGTTTAAACCCATGGAGCATGAGGAATATGGAAGGTCATGCACATTAGGGTTTGCATGGTGTAACCCTAATTAAGCCATACTATAAAAGAACCCCTCTAGCTCATGAAATCGACACTTAAGTAAGCTTAGAAGAGTGCTAGCCGATTTAGTGAAGCAAGACAACCTCCTCTCAAGTTCCTCCATTGTTGTTGGTGTTGTGTGATTCCATTTGAGGTGCAACACTTCGGGCACTAAGTTCTTAAAGGTCCAAGGTTTCCAACTACAACAAAAGGTATGTCATCTAACTAGAATTTTGCAGTAAAGATACTCTATTGTATGCTAGTTAGGACGCTGCTTTGGAAAAACAAAGTTTGCATGTATATTAGATAAAACATAGATCCAAAGCATCTAGGGTTGCATGTACACCATAGGAGTATTAGAATGCTCAAAACCCTTCAGTTTTTATCCACCCCTCCAATTTTGACCAAACCCCAAGAGACATATAATATGATCAAAGTACTTGGAACTAATATAATCATAAGCCTTTTCAAAACCAACTTTGCAATGCAGAAAGATTTATCTTCCTTTTTATACCAATCAACCACTTCATTGATCAATAAAGTGTCATCATAATTTTCCCTCCCTTTTATAAATACCGACTCGTCTACACTCACAATCCTCCGTACCAACACTGTCAATCTATTAGCTAACATTTTAACTAGATACAAATAATTTTTGTATCAGACTCCAATCCAACTAATTAATAGCGTGAAAATCCTTAAACATCACCTTAGGAATCAGCATAATGAACAAAGCTTTACTCACAAATGAAATATTTTTTACGGACAAACAATATCACAAATAGGCCAGGCAATTCTAGACACGACACGAAATAAACGGGTGTGGGTTGAGTTTTTCAACCCGTCAACCCGCCAACCCATCAACCCGTTTATTAAGCAGGTCATATATGGGTTTCTCAAAAAATATATGGGTTGACCCACCAACCCATTTAGAATTTTAATAAAAAAATATAATTTTTTTTAAATGTATTAAGTATTATACACTATACAGTTTATATTGTATACTAGGATATGATACCCGATACTATATTTGCATTGCCACTCGTTTGGCGTTTGCCCTAAATCTCAGTATCTCACAAGCAAAATCGTTTGGCGTTTTGCATGTGAGAGAAAAAATGGGAATTGTGGCTATTACATTAGCACTTTAATTTATCTATGTTTGTATTAATGTTTTAGTTTGAACATGTCTCCATAAATATTTTTAATTTTCATTTGGATGTTTAAGACTTAAGTTTCTAAAATTTGGATATGTTTGAATCAATAATTTATTCATGTTTAATTATCAATTTTATTTATGGAATCTGAGTATCTGTCCTACGAACACACGATCTCATATCTGACACACAAACCCACGAACCCAAATCTGACCACGAACCCACCAATCTATGAACTCGTATAAATAAATAGGTTGGCGGGTCATATATAAGTTTATGTTCCAAACTTGCCAACCCGTGATTTGTATAGTTAAATGGGTCATGTTCAGGTAGAAATATTTTAACCCACCAACCCGAATACGACACGATTGCAAGAACTAATCACAAAGTCTATATCTATAACGCCTATCCAAGACTTCTTATTTCCAAGCATATATAGATCACTCATGTGCATGGTTCTTAGTGCAATTAATGTCTTCATAGAGATATTTGCTTATGCCAAACGCGATAGAAAACTCAAACAAAATGATCTCAATATATAATAACTAAAGAGGAAATAACAATTCACTTAAACATGATAGATGTCGAACAAAGTTTTATCTCGTCTTAGTTATCCATAAGGATGGATGGTATGGGTGAGGGAAAAAGTGAGGGAAGCTTTCTTTTTCAACTGAACACCATCCTTTGACTGAGGGAAAGAGGTGAGAGAGTCTAATCCCTCACTTTCTCTCCTATTCCTATTGGCCAACTTTTTTTAAATTTTTTTTAATACTTATTAAATTATATACATACTAAAAATTATAAAAAAAATATATCAAAACTCATGGTTTTTAATTCCTTATAAAATGAGTATAATATTTATAGGAAATATATTTTAAAAAATAAATAAATAAATAGTGAGAGAAGTTTCCAACCCATTCTTTGGGTTTAGATGAAGAAAAGAAAAATAAGAGAAATGGTCTTGTGGCTCACAAAAAGCGATTTCTTTTTCTTATAGTTATTTTATTTTAATTAGATAATTTTTTGGTTTATGATCAAGACCGGCTCAATAAAACAAAATTTTATGTTCTTTTATTGGTAGTCGACATCTTCATTTCTTTGTGTCTTATTGTGAGGATTTTCTATCTCTAGCATCCATAAATAAACATTAATTATACATTGTTTTATTAAAATTTAAAATAATTTCAATAAAACATATACTCCATTTATGTTTTGTCCAAGCCCGATCGAGGGTATACATTTAATCATTATATTAGGTGTATAATTCATGTATTACATGAGTTTATTTAAAAAATATATATATATAATTCTAAACATTTAAAAGTTTGAATTTATAAGAAATAGAAAAATATTGAATTATTAATATTAATGTGTTTTTTTTTCTTTTTTAAATTTAAACAAATAATTTAGATAAATAAAAAAAACTAATGAGGTTTAAATTTACAAATTTTAAAATTAAGAGGAAAGTCAATTAATGAAATTGATATGCATTTATTATTACATTTATTATAATTAAAAGAGAATTGATATATGACCTATTCGAAGCTGCCACTGGTATGCGAATGATGCATAATTTTTTTCGTATTTGTGGAATCGCTGCTGATTTACCTCATGGATGGATAGATAAATGTTTGGATTTTTGCGATTATTATTACATTTAAATATTATATGAAATTTGATAAAATGAAAAAAATATCACAAAATGTTATGTAGAAAAAATTTAATTGAAAATAATTATAAAATGACATGTGGCCAAATCAATAAAAGTGTGACATGTGGCAAAAAGATTTTCATTTATTAGAATAGACTATTAAAGTTATGTAAAATAAATTAAATAAAAATAATTTCACCCTAAAGCTCACCAATGTATCCTAATCATTGATATTGAACAATTAAGTAAATTTAGAAAAAAACTTTTATTAAAGACAAGTTCTCTTTATAATACAGATGCTCTTGAATTTGAACTAATTAAACTATAGTAGCATGTTTATCTCTAAATGACATAACTCACAAGGACAAATAAAACGCCTAATAAGTTTGAACTTTCAATAGGCTATTAAGTATCGACTATTTTATGTTATTTTACCTTTAAAAGAAATATTTAATTGTAGGATTTTGGACAAAAGTTGATGGTCCATAGTTAGTTATTTACCATGTTTTTCTTAATCAAACCAATATAATAATTAGTCTAACAAAAAAATATTAAATAGAACTAATTTTTAATGGTGGTGTACCAACTCCACACCCCCAGATCCCCCACCCCATAAATTAAATCAAAAGAGTGCGATGCTAAATGCATATTGGTTTGATTAAGAAATTAACTTTTTTTTTTAATAAATTAACTTTTTTTTGTCCACTGTGGTATGTGCACCTTAAATGCATATAGTTTGTATTGGTAAAGGTGTTAAGGATTTGTTGAAACCAAATAAATTTGTTGAATCAAATACATATTTATTTATTTTTAGAAATGATGTATCGTCGGTACCTTTAAGATGTGATTCCTTCAAACACGGGCTGTAGTGGGTTGACTAAAATGGGGTGATCTGCGGTTTTATTTACACTGCCCATATAATTTTTACCTTGTGCATTGATTATTTGTACTTCTTACTTTATGACTTGAAATAATTTTGTATGTTTTTAAATTAGTTTGCATATTTTTAATATTTGTAAATTAGTTTTGCATAATTGTTATTAATTTTTGTTTATTTTAAAACTAAAAGTGAGTGTGTTGAGTGAATTGGAAAAGATATGATTTTCATGTGTTGTGAGTTGAAAAATATAAGAAGAGAGAGAGAGAGAGAGAGAGAGAGAGAGAGAGAGAGAGAGAGAAACTGACGTGGAAGTGATATGACAATAGGTTGAATAGGTTGAGAGGGAATGACTGTCTCCTCCTTTACGTTATTGGATAGAGCTTTTATGGTGTTGTTAATCGATTCTATTTTAGTTAGCTCAGTTTGGTATCCTCGTGTGTTTGTGGTTGCATGGGTAGGAATTAGAATATGGATTTTTCATAAACGGTGAAAGATCACATTTTGTATTGCTAGTTCTCTCTAATGTCTAGATTATGAATTTTGTATATTTGTATCAATAATTCTTCCCTATTTTTGGATTATCAAGAAATTCATCATGGAATAATCCATGATGAACAATCAAAGCTCTAGGCACCCATAAAATAAGGATTTTGTTTATGTTTAGTTTAAGGCTTGTTAGATTTTTCTTATTTCCAAATAGGTGAAATATGAGTATATATATTTGTGTATCCGAAAACTGGATAAAAATGATGAAAATTATTGATTCTGTAGTTGAAAACTATTTCTGGAAGAATTAATCAGACAACTATAGTTGCGACAACTGTGAGATGTCTTCGAGGACCCAAAATTTATATATATCTGTTCAAGGGGTTGTTGAGACTCTACCCCTTAGACGCAACATAAGCACGCAACCCCCTTGTCTCTACATTTTATTTTATTCAGGATCATGCAACCACTAAAACATGAGGTTTTGCTTTTGGGTTTTTTTTAATCATTTTCTTAAATTTTAAAAAAAAAAAAATCATATTTTAATTGGGATACAAATGAGATTACCTCGTTCTAGTTAATTAGTTATAACCGTTTAATAGAAAACTTAATAAACGGTAAAAATAGGGTTTCCCAGCAACACCTGTATCTCTCTCTCTATCTACCTTCACTGATACTCACCCGCCTTTTCACCTTCACCGCCATTCCTCTCAATCAAACCCCATGTGTCACCCACACCCCACACCCCACCCCTCTCTCTAGATCTCTCTTTGACGTCGACTGTATATATATGTCTGTATAGGTTAGCTTACAAGATTTCAACAGACAGGAACGTGACCCTAGAGTTCCTCATGTGCTGCTAGCTATTTTTCTACTCTGAAATCAATACATACCCAACTGACACTAATTCATGATTCATCACCCTGTCGTGTCCTATATGGAGTGAGATTTTCCTTTGTCGCAATCGTCAACAGGAACTGAAGAATGGAGAAGAATCCCCTTTTCCCATTCTGCTTCTCCATATTCATCACTTTCAGCTTCGTAAGCTGTGCTTCACTTCTTCCTTCAGACCAAAACGATCAAATCAACTCCATCTTAGGTACTACATTTCTGTAATCGATTACTTGATGTTGATGTTTTTGTTTTATCTATACATTTAATTCATCATGGTTACTCAATTAACGACCTTTGCCGACATTTCAAATAGCGTTTAGGTTTTGCTTTTTTCTTCAATCACCATCGATTTGATTAGGATTTCACGTACATCATTCAACGATATATTGAAAGATTAATAGTTTTAATACATTTGGGCAAATACGATTGATAATTGTAGGGGAAAATGGGGAAGATGGCCATTGGAGAAATGGGATCTTGAGTTCATCAGCTCAAGCTCCTGCTCCTTCTAGTGGATCATCTGGTGCACTTGTATTAGCGGGTTCAAGAACAAAAAGACCTGATATTCTTAACCGATTCAGAAAGTATCGTGGTGGATGGGACATTACCAATAAGCATTACTGGGCTGTAAGTTCTCTGACTTTGTAATCAAGAACTATAATCATAATCAAATAAGTTATCTTGATATTGAAATTGTCTACACTCTACAGTCAGTTGGATTTACAGGGTCTGCTGCTTTGATTCTTGGTATGATATGGTTTGTGTTCTTTGGTGTCGCCATGATCACACATCACTTCTGTGGATGGAGAATCGACATCAAAGGCAAAGAATCTAGACTTTCTCAAACACTATGCTTGATTTTGCTCATCATCTTCACATGTGCTGCAGCGTAAGTTTGACTTTTGAACTCAGAGAAAGCATGAATAATATTTTATGATTTCGTTAAATAGATCATGAAATCTTGTTTTCTTGTTCAGAACTGGATGCATTCTTCTTTCAGTTGGGCAAGATGAGTTTCATGGTGAAGCAGTGGACACGTTGAATTATGTTGTGAACCAATCAGATTACACCGTTCAGACACTTGTAAATGTCACTGGGTATTTGTCGCTAGCTAAAACTGTCAATGTGGCACAGTTTTACCTTCCTTCAGATGTGAAAGACAGTATTGACAAACTGAATGTGGACTTGAATTCTGCTTCAGATACATTGGGTAGAAAAACACATCAGAATTCAAGAAAAATAAGAACCGTTTTCGATGCTGTGTATGATCCAAAAATACAACATTTTGAACTTTTTTTTTAGTTCAATCAAGTCCAAGATTCTTAAAAGATGTTTTCTTTTTTTGCTTATTTCAGGCGATCTTCCATGATTACTGTTGCGATTGTTATGCTCATTGTTTCCATTTTAGGCCTTTGTAAGTCTTCATAAGAAGCTCATCTGTTTACTCTCTGTATTTTGCCATAATTTTATATAAATTTTCTTGTTTTTTGTTGCAGTTTTGTCAATTCTTGGTCACAAAAACGCAATCCACTTGTAAGCTCTTCTTTCTTGTTACTTTTTCTGTGGAGGGTATGATCGTAATTTTGTTGATGAATGATCTTCGTGAAACAGATTTATAATTGGTGGATGGTTGCTTGTTGTGGTTGCTTTCATCCTATGTGGAGTTTTCGTAATCCTCAACAAGTAAGATAATTGTTAAACTAACATCTTATGTTATTGTTACATAAAAAAAAAATTGATGAATGAATGATATTATTTTTGAAGTGCAATTTCGGATACATGTATGGCTATGGAAGAATGGGTGGATCATTCAGATGCTGAAACTGCCCTTAGCAACATCCTTCCATGCGTTGACCAAGGAACGACGAACCAAACTTTATATAAAAGCAAACAAGTGATCAACGATCTCGGAAACATCGTCAATGGATTCATAGGTTCATATGCAAACTCATATGGCGTACTTCCGGCGAACTCCAATTACTACAACCAATCGGGCCCATTAATGCCCTACGTTTGCTCTCCATACGACTCACAGCTCCAACAACGAAACTGTTCTTCCCAAGAAGTCTCAATGTCAAATGCGTCTCTGGTACGATTACGCATTACGAATTACGAATTAGAAAATTAGGGATTCGATTAGTTTCAATAATCGATTTTGAATTTTGATCTGTAGGTGTGGTGGAATTACACGTGTACAGTATCGGAATCTGGAATATGCATGAGCACCGGAAGATTGACTCCGGATATGTATCAGCAATTAGTGGGAGCAGTGAACATAAGTTACGCCCTCCAACACTACACGCCGCCGCTGCTCAGCTTCCAAGACTGTAATTTTGTTCGGGAGACATTTACGACGATCACCTCCGAGCACTGTCCGGCGTTAAAGCAGCATCTGCAGACGGTGACTGCAGGTTTAGGGCTTGTTTCTGTAGGGGTGATGCTGAGTCTCGCACTTTGGATAGTATACGCAAACCGCCCCCAAAGGGAGGAAGTGTTTGCTAAGATTACGTCCAAAATTAAAGGCAAATGCAATGGAAAACTTTGTCGTGGTGATGCAAGAAGTCAAATCACAGAAGTTTGATACGTGGGAAGATTATTCATTATTTAGATTAGTTTTGATACCATCGGGGTTTTTGTTGTTGTAATCTAAATCTAATTTCGGCCGAGATGAAGTCGAGCATGATTTGGATTTGGAATATCAATAATTTCTTGACAGGGTCAAAAATAATATTAACATCATATCATGGTTCAATAAGATTAGACCTGCACAAAAGACCGCTTTCGGACCGGACCCAAAAAAAGAACGAGATTGAATCGGTCTAAAATGAGATCGGACCCAAAAAACTCCGGTCCGAAAAAACTGGATCGTTCCAAGACCGGTCCTAAAAAATAACAGACCGGTTCGAGACGAAACAAAAAAAACCGGTAACCAAACTTTATAAATATATAATTTTTGTGTTAATTATACAATTTTTAATCACAAACTATCTAATTTTTTTCATTTTTTCTTTCATTAAATTTAAATTATTATTTTTAATAAATCTTAATTTATCATTTTGATGATAATCTCATATTTGTTAATGGAAAAAATCGAAATCAAAACAAAAGAATCGAAAAAACAAAACCGAACAAAAAAACCCATAGACGCACGGAAAGGCACCGAGAGATGAGATCGAAAAACACTGGTCCGAAAAAAGACCGGAACGAAAAAGACTAATCCGAAAAAGAAAAAAAAAGACCGAACGGGACCGGTCTGCAAAAAGATCAGACTGTTTCGAACGACCCAAGACAAGTTTGACACCGCCAATATGCAGCTCTACAGTAAGATATTTCTTCGGTTCGTTGTGGCCCAAGTATTTTGGAATGATAAACCTGAGTCCCGGCCCACAAATTGAAGAGTCCAATTTTTTTTATAGGTTTTCACTTTTTAGTGGAAACAAAATGGAAGTAGACTATTATATTTAGAGGGTGTTTGACTTAGCTTTTGAGTGATCAAAAGTCCTTTTAGAAAAAGATGTTTGGCAAAAGATGTTTTACAAAAGACTTTTAAAAGCTACTTTTGGATTTTGCAAAGAATGAAAATTAATTTTTTAGAAAAGTCAGGAAAACCTGACTTTTTGTAACTTTTTCAAAAAGATTTTTTTGCCCTCTAAAAAGCTAAGTCAAACACCCCCTTAGTTGGTTTTTCAAAGTGCAATATCTAATTATGAAAAAATTAAAACATATTGTCTTGATAGAAGAAAACAGAAAGAACAAAATAAATAAATGATGATACAATTGATAAATTGATAGAATATCTTAATTGATAACCAAAATCAAAACAAATTTGGATTTAAAAGATCCGTCATTGATAAGAGAAATAAAAATATAATGTTTTAATATGTTAGGTTTTAAAAGTATAATGGAATATGTGGTTAGATTTCGAAGGTATGATGTGCTAATAGGAAAAAAAAGAGATGAAAGGATATTGTTTTAATATGCCAAACATATAATATCAAAATACCATTTGTTAATAAGACAAAAAAAATATATATATAAGTACACTATCTTAATAGAAAAAAATAAAAATACAATGTCATAGTTGGTAACGAGAACTAAACAAGTAGATATATATTTTTGAAATATATTGTCTTAATATGTTAGATCTCAATGTGTAATGTCTTAATAAGTTAAAAGTTCAATGCATTAATAGAAAAAGTTGAAAGTGTAATGTTTTATCCGATAACCAAAATCAAACAAGTTTATATTTTCAAAGTAGACTCTTAATAGGAAAAAAAATACAATTAATGCCATGATTGGTTATGTTTCTCAACTCTAGTTTCTTGATATGAAAATATTTAAAATACAATGTCTTAATACGTTCGACATTCAAAGTATGACATTATAATTTAAACTATATTCTATAATTGGTTAGCTTTGTGAAGTAGAATGTCTTAATATGTTCGATTTTGAAAATATAATGTTATAATTGGTTAAATTTTAAATTTGCAATGTCTTGATTGGAAAAAAAATTAGAAGATACAATGCATTAATAGGAAAATGATTGAAAGAACAATGATATAACTGGTAATCAATATCAAATAGGTTTGGTTTATAAAGTACAAGTCTTGATAGCAAAAAGAAAAACTAGAAGTACAATGTCTTAATATATTGGATTTTGAAATCAAAATGCTATGATTGGTTATATATTAAAACTACAATGTCTTTATAGGAAAATAAATGAATGTAAAATGCTAAAATAAGTAACCAACACCAAGGAATTTTAGATTTCTAGAGTATATTGTTTTAATATGTTAGATATTGAAACTATAATGCTATAAGTGAAATTCTATTATAAATGGTTATATTCAAAGTACAAAGTCTTATTATGAAAAAGATTGAGATACAAGTTCTTAATAGCAAACAAAACTAATAATAAAATACTACACATGGTAACAAAGAACAAACAAGTTTAGATTTTTTAAGTGCAATAACGTATATTTTTTTGAACAAATGAATTAATATTATTACATTCCTAAAAAGCTAGTAAAAGTCTTCATACAAGAATTACATTGAAATTGTAATCGTCGCTGTTAATTCACCATTTTATAACGCAGATTCAAACTATTTGAATCATTTAGCATAAAATTTCAAGATGTATTGAGGTAAAAAAAAAGTAGAATCTATAAATTGAAGATATTCATATGCACATAAAATACCAAGAAAATTTGTCGAACACTCTAACTCATAACACATTAATAGATCAACTTTATATGCAACAATATGCATTTAAATGATATAGCATACTTTTCTTTCTCTAGATTGGTCATAATTTAAACCTATTTTCTAATTTGTTTAAGACTAAAAAGCTAAAAAAAAATATTACTACTTGCAATTTACTATTCTACCCTTGATTACAAACTCGCTCGCTTATCTTGCAAAAACCGGCTCCTCCGTAATTGTATCAAGAAACGGCTTTCTTGATCTACAAACCGCCAGCCGATAACTAAACTCCGGCACCTCCACCACCAATCTCGGCTGTTCCACCACCACCTCCTCCTTCACTCCACCACCAACCGTAGTCATCTCCGGAGATATCCTCCCCGAAATCCGCTTACTCGCACTATTACCCGCCATCCAAAAAGCCGCCATATCCGCCGGAGTAACCATGGAATTCACCCTCCTCATCGGAAACAAGATATAAATATTCCCGGCCTCCAAATCTTCATCAGCGGAAAGCGGCGAAAAACGACGATTGATGTTCAACGACCGGGAGTTGACTAAGAAGAAGTTTGGACACTCAAGCATGATCTCCGCAGCCTTGATCGAGTCACGAAACTGTCGGATCTCGCCGGCCGGAAATATAACTCTTGCTGCCTTGTTGCTTTTCATTATAGGGGAGATCATGAGGCTGCATGCTGATGCGTAGTTTCCCATTTCTTTAGCTTTCTTTTTGGGTGTTGTCGCAAGTTTATGAAAGATCAGTACACAGGATCCGGTGTATTTATGTTGAATGATCAAGTAAGATTCGATGTATTAGTGTTGATGCGATCGATTAGAGATATATAAATATATGTGTATACAGAATTGCGCGTGATGGAGTAACTGCATAGGAAAAGGGAAGGAAGGTGGGGATTGATTATTTGACATGAGGGAGTTTGAGTTATGGTCTACATTTGGTGGTGTGGGGCTAATTCTGGAATAAATTAATTGGTCAAAGTTTAGGGGAAAGTGTGTGTGTGTGTGAATTGTGAAATGGTCAATCACTCGATCTATAATCTTGCTTAAGCGCTTTCGTTCATTTAAGATCTAAGATGTTTTATTTTTCAAATGGATGAAAGAGTTATATTATACAATTTTATAAAATATAAATCGTTACGAATCATTTTTAAAAGAGACCTTATAGAACTGAAAAGTTGGGATGTATCATTAAGAGGGTATGCAATAAATAATTACTAAATATATAATAAAGTTTGTAAGAAAAACATGAAAGTGTCAAGAAGCATTCTATATGAAAATGACGAAATCCTGCCAAAATTGATAAAAAGTCTTTCTTGACTTATGCATAAAAAACTACATTCCACATCCGCATGGACCGAAACAAGTTTCCGAAAACTTGCGAAAAAAAATATAATAAATTATGTCATTTGTTATCTTTTTAAGATTAAAATTATAAGATTGCTCAGTATCGGCATCCGTTACTACGGTACTACATCAGAATGAAGAAAAGAAGATGTCCTCAACGTCGTTGTGTGGATGGTGTTATGAACACGTCGTCATAAAGCCAAAGAAAAAAGAAAAACATAGAAGGAGAGAAACAGATGTTACCAAACGCGTTACAAGTCATTCTCATGGTAACAAGAGATAACATAACGTCGGTCAATGGCAATGTTTATCTCATTACCATGGTGTTATTTACCCTCCAACTCAGCAATAATGGGGCAAAACAGCCTCATACTAAGCAACCTAAAATTACGTCTAAAACGAGTTTTATTATATTAAAAGTAAAATATATTATATTTGTTTTAAATAAAAATAATTTATTCATATAATTTAAATTATATAAATTATGTATTTATTTATTTTTTTATATTTATATTTGGTTATCCAAATAAATATGATTCAAATTAATAAAATGATTTATCTTAAATCATATTAATTGAATCACTAAAACTCTTCGAACTTTCTATTGATTAAGCACCACATTAGTCAAGTAACTGAGTTTAAATCTTTAGCCCTTCAACCTTCAAAATAGAGTATGCTTTATTCTCCCTAATATTTTAAATTTTGATGTAATTTATATAAATGTACTTTCTTATGTTTTAACATTGATCAAATAAGTTATTTATAAACTAAATTAATCATAACAATATTTAAAAAATAATACATAATCAAAAATTTAATTTATTTTTATTCACATGTAACCCTAAAGGCAGATAGTATTGAGATGATACAATTATAAAATTTATTTATTTAAATTAGTTAACCATAAGCTTAGGTACTAACCTATAAACTTATATCCTTTTAACTTAGTAAATATATCCGGTTCGGTTTTCGCTTGGTAAATATATCATCCCCATAACATTTATTTCCTCCATTATCATTTAACTATCTTTGATTTCTTTCCTCCATTATCGTTTATTATCTCACCCCATTAAAATTTACTGTTTTCCACCATCACGAAGGTCGAAGATAATCAATATTTTTGGATCCTCATTAAAATTTGTAACATCCCAAGTTCAGGAGTGCAAGTTCAGGGTTTAAAGTGTAAATGTGAAAGGGCAACTCGGCGAGTCCATGGGTGGATTCGGCGAGTAGGGTCGCGATTCTGGTCGCGTGTTTAGTGGCCAACTCGGCGAGTCGGTGGCTGGACTCGGCGAGTTGGTGCTGAGTGGAGAAAACCCTAATTCGGGGGTTGAGCCCTATATAAAGAACATGATGTCCTTTCCCCCAGCCTCTTTACCTTCCCCTTGAGTTCCAGAAGCCCTAGATTCGTGTGAGCTTTCCTTGTGAGAGATTGGAGCCTTTGTGGAAGGAATCTTGGGGAGAAATCGAAGAGCAAGAAGGTTAGAGCAAGGGGCTTTGCAGAGATTTAGCTTATTCTTCGGTTGGAGCTTTCATTTGAGGTAATAATCTGCTGATTGAGCTTTTGTGCATCTAGATCTCTCATTTGTGGGGTTTTTGGGGCATAAATGAGGTCCATATTAAGTTTGGTGTAAGATCTGAGGTTTACCTCAGATCTAGGTTGTTATTAATCTAGAAAGCCATAAAGTCTATGCACAAGAGTTGTGGGTGAAGTCCTTTTGTCCCAAACCCTAGCCCTTGAGTGTAAAATGCTTAGATCTACTTGGATTCACGTAAAGTTTGCCACTTTGCGTGATGGATAGGTTGTAGAAGGGTAGATCTATGGTTTGGTTCATCTGCATGGCCTGGAAAGCTTCTGTATGGACTAAGATCTAAGGGTACTCGGCGAGTCACAAAGGTGTACTCGGCGAGTTGCTTGAATATGGGCAGGAACTCGGCGAGTTGGAAGAACAACTCGGCGAGTTGGTTGAAGATAGCCTTGGACTCGGCGAGTCTGTTCTTGGACTCGGAGAGTCTGGTCGTGAGGTCCTAACCTTCTTCTGGTTGAGCCATGAATCGGCGAGTCTAGGGAGGACTCGGTGAGTTGAGTGCGAGGAGACTGAGAGTTGTGTGACTCAGCGAGTCTCGGGGTGACTCGGTGAGTTGAGTCGCGGATTGGGAAAGTTCTGAGCATGGGGACTCGACGAGTCATCGGGTTGACTCGGCGAGTAGAGTCAGTCAGGAGGTTGACTTTGACTTTGACCAAGGGTTGACCAGTTGACTTCCAGGGTCATTTTGGTAATTGTTGCCATTTGTTTTGAGTTCAATGTTGGTGTTGGCTAGTGGTGGAGATCGTATCAGTGGTCGGAGCATCTTGGTCTTATCTTTCAGTCGGCAGTTGCGAGGTGAGTTATCCTCACTATATCAACAGGGTCTAAGGCACCAAGACCGGCCCTTTATCGGATTATGATCCGGGTAGCGTTGTTATGTTATTGCTTTGCTATGTTTGCATCCTGGTAGTTAGGATGGTATTATGTTAGAGACCTGGTTAAGGTCGGTATCCTGGTATATAGGATGATGCTATGTTAGTGACCGGTTAGGTCGGTATCCTGGTTAGGATGATGTTATGTTATGTGATCTGCTAGATCGGCTTGATTGAATGTGAATTGTTATATGATTGAATGTTTATGTGCACATGGTTGTTGACTGGGGTTGGGTTGAGGCGGGTCCTGCTTTGTGCTGTAGACCAATATACCCAAGGTGGACCGGTTGTCCCGAAGACCCAGCGAGCGGTCCGGATAGGCTGTAGGCCCAAGAGGGCGGACCAGACATGCCGAGGCTCGGAGAGTGGACCAGGCCGACTGAAGGCCCAGTGCGGGCGGACCAGTCATACTGTAGACTCAGAGAGTGGACCAATGGATTGAAGGCCCAGTGCGGGCGGACCAATCACACTGTAGACTCGATATGTATGGCTAGACTCGGAGGGTGGACCAGGTGGACTGAAGGTCGGTGCGGCGGACCAGTCACACAGTAAACCCGAAGTGCATGGCTGTTCTGTGTTCTGTTATGATATGGCATGTTGTGCGTGTATGGTATATGTGGTTGGTATTTTGGGGGTATCTCACTAAGCTTTCGGGCTTACAGTTGTGGTTTAATGTTTTTCAGGTTCTTCAGGAGACCGTGGCAAGGCAAAGGCGTGATCGTACCGCTCCTCATGATTTTGTTTTATAATGTGGTTCTGGGAAGACTCTGATAATAATTGTATTGAAAACCTCTTTGTAATAACTTTATGAAACTGGGTTGTTTTCGAAAAGTTTAAATTGATTGAAAATTTTAGAGCGTTACAAAATTATTGCTCCAATCCTAAATTTGTAGCTTCAAATGTTAATCCTAAATCTCCTAATCACAATTTTTTTAACTAATAAAACAATATAGTTTTATAAGATTCAGTACCTAAACAATTGTTTGTATCATCACAGTAGCCATTGAAATGATGTGGTTTTAACATGTGTTTAACTTATCATATATCTAAAATAATTACAATGTTTTATGTTAATATAGTATAAAAATTATTATTTCATAGTTAATTATTAGAACGAAATAATAATCTTTAATAGTATATATTTGTTAGTATTTTAATTATATGGTTGTATCTATGCATCGTGAGTATATAACAAATTATGCAAATAGTGTTTGGAATTCATTAAAACCCCACGAACTAATGTTATATT
Organism: Lactuca sativa; assembly: GCF_002870075.4. Taxonomy (NCBI): domain Eukaryota; kingdom Viridiplantae; phylum Streptophyta; class Magnoliopsida; order Asterales; family Asteraceae; genus Lactuca; species Lactuca sativa. The sequence goes on from NC_056626.2 coordinate 24,957,167, forward strand.
AATAAAGTATACATGCAGTGATACAGATACAGTGTATGAACAGGCGAGGAGACAACAAAAAGTGGGCTGTGTGCATTAACATATAGTGCTTCAAGTATCACTTCATTGCCGGCATTGCACGATGCTTGTTTCCTGCTAGAGAAGACAAAAAGAGAGAGTTGCAACTTGCATACCCATATTTACTAATCTGTATAGACAATATCATTACAAAACTTTCCTTATATATTATGCATCCATCATCATTAGTTCATTACAAAACTATTTAACTTCTAGTTTAGTTTATTAAAAAAAACTACAAAATCGAATTTGAGGAGATGAGCTATATATATAGTAAACAGGTAAGGGAAGGAGTTTTTCAATCACCATGCATATTTGTAATTTCGTTGCAAACTAATTAACTAATGCATTTATACAATATTACAAAATAAAAACAAGTTGTTTGAAAGAAGAATTATAATTTCTAAATATTATAGTATGATGTAATTTGCTACAACACAACCATTAAATTTTGAGCAAATTAATTTGTTTATTCTTGCATGTATTTTAGTTCGTGATTTTTACATTTATCATTTATAATGGAGGTTTATATGAAAATTCCAATATAATGATTAAAGTAAAGTTTTCAAAATTTTAAAAGGATATATTGTGCCGTTTAGAGTTTAAATGTTTAATACACTCTTGACTTGGTAGCATGGCCCGTTTCACACATACAAGACGTGTAGAAGATACGGAAAGACCGACTCATCAAGGAAAGCGATTTGAATATCACTAGCTACTATTTATTTGTTTTTACTAAAAAAATATTGTTTTACTTGTTTATTGGAACGTATTTTTTTTTTAAAAATATATGTTTTTTCAAGTACAGTAATATTGCGACCTTAATACCTCAAAAATGATGACGTGACATCGATTTTATTTGGTTTTTTCAATGATTACAGTAATATAACTTTTTTTTTTATCTTCATTCATTTTAATTATACATACTTTTTTTTATGCAGGTTGCTATCTTTAGCATTTGGTAGCAACAAGACAATGCTGAGTGGGATTTTTCATTTTAGAAAAGTAGGTGTAAATGTGAACGGCGTTTCTTCTAGAGTGTATGGTCTTTGACTATACTTGTCAAAGTAAAGTAGTAAAGTAGTCACCCAAAGTGATGTCTAATAACCAGTAACAAATGTAGAATTTTGATCGATATGTTTGATTATAACATTTATAAATTAATATATAATGATAGTAACTTTATAGAATTAGTAAGTCGTTGTGAAATTATATATTTTTATTAGTATACAAAACATATTCTGGTAAAATATAAATCGGTCTATGATATCAATAATTTGAGTCTTTTCAAGCAGTTTAAGATGATGTTTTACTTTTTTGCCCATTTTAAGTTTAAGGCTTTAAAAAGTTAATGGGCTCACCTACCATTTTCCTCAACTAACAAGGTCAAATTTTTAATTATTTTATACGTAAGTAGTTATATCTCAGTTGATGAAGAAAAAGTAGTGATTTGGAATAGTAATTAAACAAAAATGTTGTTTCTTTCTTGGACTAAATGAACAGTTTAAATGATGAAAGCAAATGACCATTTTACTGTTATGTTTAAAATGGATCCCAAGTGAAAAATGATTGTTTGTTCTTTCTTATCGAAAAAAAGTCTACTAATTATAGTAGAGCGCTTTCAATATTTTCCTATAATTAGGCCATCATACTTTAAATATTTTACTCAAATGATTTTATTTGGATAAAATTGCTAAATTTGGGAATATTTTTGGAAGTACTAAGTGGTAACAGGAAAATCAAAAGTAGGATGCTATACTATAGTACACAAACTACATTTTTATTTCTTGCATTGAATTTACTCTAAGGAAAAAACAAACCCAATTGTAAAATATGGAAGATAAATGGACGAATTGGCGCCTTTATTAGAAGTTTAAAACATGATTTCTGTGTTCTGTATTCATAATTATATGGAAAAAAAACAAATATAGTTACAGGATCCTCGGGAAAAGAATTGAACATGTTCTTGGTAGAACATTAGTAATTTAGTGTAGTAGATTCAGTAAACGAATTCAGAAGTACCCTTTGAGTTTGGATCTTCATTAATCTCCTTTGCTTCACCAACTCCTTGGCTCTTTTTATACGCTCAAATCACACAAAGGAATTAGGGAAAAAGAAACGTGAGTCGCTTTTGTGTGGTTTGATGCAAAAACAGCAACACATTTTCATTCATTTGTTTATTGTAGCATACTTCAATTTTACAATTTAAAGTATAGTGACCTAATATTGAAATAAATAAAAGTATAATGTATGTTATGTAGGTTAGGTAGAAGAGCATTCTAATCTTACTCAAAAGTCAAAAGGTCATCCAATATGTATGAGCAATTATCCTTCAAGAAGTACAACTAGCATAGATGTGCAAACTTGTATTCGATAACAAAAGAGTTAATCTAATTGATATACAAACCTATCATCAAGCCTCACTCAGCCATCAGAAACAAATAATAATGTATGTTAATGTTACCATAACATCTTTTGAAATGCATGTATGTTTCATTTTAACCTTCAAACCCACCTTCTTCTTCTTCTTCTTCTGGTGGCCACCACCTGGGACGAGGTAAACTCAAGCCCCTCCGCATTGCAGTCTCCAGAAGGTCATCATCCCCATCCGCCTCAACACCACATTTTCCCTGCTGCCCCACCAGTATCTTCCAAGCACGATTCAGAATATCTGTAAATACGTCTTCATGCTTTTCTATATTATTTTTCTCTTTCCCTTTCATTGAAAATGGCAATTGTCGTTTTCCATTGCAATCCAAGTTTAAGCTCGTTTTGCCTTCTGTCACGACTTCTTCTTGTTCTTCTCTCACGGGCATTTCTACAAACACTTTAGGTACAGTCTCCTTCAGCATCTTAAGAGCTTCTGCAACACAACCTTCAGCATTAGTTTCCCCAACGGCATATTCCGTTCCAATCTCTTCAGTATTAGTATTGTGCCCATCAACCATCACTGTATCGTTATCTTCGACTTCGAGAGCCCTAACCCTAACCCTATGCCTATTTTCCAAAAACTCTAGATTATCCGAGTCGGTGGTTAAATCAACCATCCGCTCACAACTATCATCCAACATCATCGTCTCGCTGTTTCCAACTCCACCGCTTCCAGTTTCCAGGTCAACAACTGCAGTCACCTGACCGTCGTTGCTGGAGTTCTGAGATGAAAAGTGGTGTTCTGGAGGAGTTTGGTAATCATCAGAGCTTTCCGGCATAGATACGATTATTATTCCAGTGGCCTGTTCCGACGCCTCGTCCGGTGATGAAGACAACTGCACGTCGCCTGAAAACACCTCTGATTCGCGTGAGAAATGGCAAGACTGTAACTCCTCCTCCTGAGAGCCCGTGCTAGGTATGATGAGCGCAGCAAGGTCCGCGTCGCCGGCGTTCCCCATTGCCAATTAGCTTCCTTCCTATATGCTTAATGCTTTGGGTGGCCGTGGGTGAGAAACTACAAACAATTTCGTTCTTTGTTTTCAATATTGCAATTCCCGTGATTCTCTCTGCTTTTCCCGCCATCAGAGGTTATAAAACTAAATATTTTCGTCTTAGGCCCCTGTATTTCTGAAACATTTCACATCCATGGTTAACTATTAATGTTTTATTCACTTTAGTCATTTGGTGCATTTACTTAGCAAATCGGCTTTATGATTAGATAAATGTGATTGTACGATTATTTATATTTAATTGAAAAAGGTGAAAACCACCAATGATTGGACATAAAAATATGCACAGTATATTTACACACACATGTCCTATCATTAAGAGTTTTTTAACAACACTCGTTATAGAAATAGAATGTTGTTGCAACATATCACAATTTGTTATGTTATAATACATTGGATAGTATGTAACTATATGTTATCACTAATTCTTGAAGTTTTTAAACTTATGAATGGTCAATTGATGGATGAAGATGTATTTTTCATATGTTAAACTTATAATTTATCATTTTTGTAAGATCTTAGGATCCCGCTCTAATGATCACGATCCTCTACATCCGAAAACAATCATATATAGAATGAAAAGACCTCAAAGCCCTTTTAAAATCAATATCATTCTATCAGTATGAAGTACCGAATACAATCTAATTGTGTTCACATTCAGCTCGTTTACCACATGTAATGAAAACAAAACATGACATCTAGCAGGAAAAAAAAACTTCGATATATCAACAATCAAAAAACCATGACTACCGTGTATGTGGTTTGATGCAATATGGCATGTTCTGTTTTCAAGCTCAATTGACAAATATTGAGGGGGTGTTTGGCTTAGCTTTTCACAGCAAAAGTCCTTTTTGGAAAAGAAAAAAAAGCAAAAGATGTTTGTCAAACTAGTTTTAAAAGTCACTTTTGAAGTTTTTACATAAGGAAAAAGAGTTTTTTGGAAAAATCAGGAAATCCCGACTTTTTGTAACTTTTCCAAAAAGGACTTTTGAGGTTTGAAAAGCTAAGCCAAACACCCCCTGAGGCTGGATTTAAGTGAAAGGTAAAAAAATTGAAGTCTATAAGTTAGATTATTAAACTAAAGCGTGGATTAATTTTCTAGAATTTACACTTTTAAGATTATGTCATTAGAATTTACACTTTTAGACACTGCAGACCAAATTAGAAAAATGGGATCAGATCCTTATACAATCTTAAGATGATCCTACAAATCTTAAATGCTAGGCAACCCTAAATAGTATAATAACATCAATCAAAAGGAGACTTCTTATCACAAGATTATAAGCAAAATGGCAACACTGAAACACAACATAACTTAATGACAATAGCATTGGAAAATCAGATCATTAACATATAAAACTAAGCACAACAATAGCATTTAATTCATGATGCCTATAAATTTTGTACACACCAACTCAATTGTCTACTTAGTATGCAACTTCTTTACATATAAATTTGTAAAGCAACTGCAATATGAGGCTATGTAAATCGAGTCAACCAATATTATTAAACAAATACCACAAAAACCATTCACAATAAAAAAAAACAAAAAACAAAATCATTGTTTATAGTAGCCACTTTGATTAGGAGGGTAAGGATTGGAAACCGTATAAGGTGGCCTTGGAAACGACCCCGGTTGCTGTTGGGTCTGCTGTGCATTATTGTAATACGGGCCCCGCCAACCAGGGTAAGCAGGTTGACCATATTCGTAGCCGCCAGCTGGCGGCTGTTGGCCGCCCTGCTGCTGAGGTGGCGGATACGGCGATCCACCATGGTAAGGCGGTGGCGGCTGCTGTTGCGGAACACCATAGGGAGGCTGTTGTTGCGGAGGTGGAGGGTGGTGCTGAGCCTGAGCATATACTGATGGTGGTGGTTGTGGCGGTTGCTGCTGGTGGTGGTGGTAATAAGGTGGCCGAGGGGCGGATTCCGGCTGGGACGACGGCCTTTGTGGTGGTGCAGCCGAAGGGTAATTGTAATTATTATTGTTATTGTTATTATTATTACCTGAATTTTTTCCATCTTGAAAACTGAGACCTGACATTTGTCTTTGTACATCTTCCATCATTTCCCTGCATTGAATGCTTCGTGTCATCACAAAGTCACTGCACTGCTGTTTTACACTTGTGATTGCATCCTGTTTCAAAAATTAATACTATTATTATTCATGTCCAGAAAATGATTTTTGTAAATAAATAATAAATTCAAACCTGAAGGGTAACATAAAACTTTAGCCCTTCATTAATATTCTCTTTGATTTCTCGATACTTGGCTACCGCAGCTTCAATATGCTTATAGCATTTCTCACAAGCAGCTGTAAAACATAAAACATAATATTATTTTTATTAATAATAAATCCATGAATTATTATTATATAAAACAAATAATAGATTACCTTTGTAATCCTCGATATTGAAGGTGCCTGCAAATTGACGATTTTGACCCTGAATGTGTATCAGTAACTGTTCCTGAGCTTGAAGGTTTTGAGATATTTCTTCACATATCTGATTGTATTTTGCTATCTCCTTTCTAAAAAGATCTTCATATGAACCCGTGGATGTCATCAACTTAGGGAGTATATCATCCTATATCCAATTCATACAAAATTCCAAAAATAAAACATTATATACACTAACTCCAGTAAAGATTAAAAATATATATATATATATATATATATATATATATATATATATATATATATATATATATTATCAAACACACCTTTCTCTTCATATCTTTCAACATGTCTTCCAAACCTGCCCTTTGAGCACCTAGTGTCTCCAATTGCCTCTGCAAAACAAAAACTATATAAATAAAAAAAATAAAAAACAATGGTAAGTATAACTAATGATATAAGTAGTATTACCAAGCTCTGTTTCAGGGTCCCCACTACAGCATCTTCATTGGCATCCAATGACATGATTGGTTTAGCCAAAGTTGGAAGGGCTGATTCAATCTAGCAAATAAACAAAATAAGTATCAATATAACCAAATTTTAAAAAAAATTAAAATTAAAAATTAAAATTTCAAGAAAACATACTGGACGACGATCTAGAATAGACATGAGAGCCATATTCTCTCTGACTGAGCGTTCAATTTTAACATCACTTTCTGCAGCCTGCTTTAGATTTCCTGCAAATCTATTCAAGCGATCCTGTAAGTTTTTGGTCAAAGTAGCAGATTGAGGCCTAGTCCACCGTGTCCCAAATTGGGTTCTAAACTGTCCATCTTCTACTGCTTCTTTTTGAAGAAGCTCCTCTGTTTGCACAAGTAACTCATGATTAACCCTTTTCAAATCACGAAGCTGTTGAAGCTCTCCTTCTAAGCCAGCTGGACCTCCACTGATTTGAACTGCTTCAACATCTTCCCAAAGAGCAGTTGGTAAAACAGAGTGTCCTTCCAATGCAAGAATCGAATCAGGCAAATTCATTTCTTTCAGACTCACACGTGCAAGCTCACTCCCTTGTTGTAACTTCTCAGCTTGAGTTCTAATGATGTCATCCACCATTTCTGTATACCTTGAAAGAGCCTTTGCACTGCTGTCTGGGACAAGACTTGCAAACATCTTGTCCTTACTGGCGTCCAACACCTCGTTCATGTTTAAAGGTTTCACCATTGCGAATGCAGGGAGAGGTTGTAAAGAACTGGCTTGTGGGACCCGCATTAGGTAGACTCTGTCGTTTTCTTTCATGGCTCTTTCTAGGTTACGATTCAGATTGGTTTCTAACTTGTTGATTGCATCGAGTATTTGTTGTGCTGCACCCTTTGGAGATGATTTTTTGGCATCTGTTAAAGCACCTATGCCACTTTTTATACGGGCGATTTCTTCTGCAATTTCTTCTTTTTCATGGAGCTCTAAACTGTATCTGTAACAAGCTTCTGCATAAAACAATGCTGCCTTGAGCTGAACATGGGACAGCCATGTCTTGTCGAAATGTTGAGTAAGAGGTGCAACATTAAGTGCAGCTAGGGCTTCTTCATAATAGAGACCCACCTATATTTGAACAAATTTTGCACTGTTATAAAATGGATTTAAGCTTCTAAGGTTCATAAGGGTTGTGTCAGCCATTTGCATAATGCAACTACTTAATTCTGACGCAGTAGCTTATATTGCACAAGATCAACACACCTATATAGAATTTAAACATGAAATTGAACGAAAAATGATCAACACCTACCTGTCTGGAAATCTTGGAACAAACCCCAGGAGTGCTCCCTTTAGCAATGGTATTCTCAAACACACACTCCTGCGCTTGAGCCAGCATCAACCTCTCCAACATCCCTGCACACTCCACTGAAACATCCACAGTCGTCGAGCTCCCAATAGACGCCTTCGTAGCAGCATTATCCCTCAAAAACGCAAAAGCACCCGCCGCAGCAATAAACGAGTGTGAAGCCTGCCGTCTCCCTTCCACCGTCGACCTATCAAAAGTCAGCCCAATCTGACTATGCACCGCACCCAAATTAAACAGAATCGCTGCCTTCTCCAAATGAATGTTCTGTTGCGACGCCTTGTTCTTGTTCTTGAAAGCGTCGTGCCATGTGAACGTCACCGAGTTGACATGGTCCTTGTCGGGGGAGATCGGAAACCTCGATTCGACGGCGGTTAGGGCTTTAAAGTAGTTCTGAAGAAGATCGCGGCGGGCGGGGAGGGAGTCAGCAGCTGAGGAACGCTCGATGTTGTTGCGCATCTCCTTTAGGGTTTCAAGATCGTCTTCGAGGTTTTGAGCCTCGCGCTCGGAGTAATTGAAGACTATGTAGTTGCGGAGAGGACGATAAAGATCGACCGCGACGGTTTTCTTCTCGTAGATTGCGAGCATGATGTTTGTCGCCGATGACGACGCCGGAGCAGCCATAATCGATAACGGATCGGATGATAACGCTGATTGCCAGGTCAATTGGATGCTTGATTTCACACAGATAATACTGCACTGTGTGGGTTCTGAATTCTGATCGAGTCGTCTTCGATTTTTCTTAGTTGGAAAGGAAACTCTAGACTCTAGACGCGGTTTAATTAATGTTTTACAATTTACGAAACGACTAAAATAAGTAAATAACCTTTTTACACTTACACCCGGTTCTCAACTCCCATGAAAGAAATAAAATGAAATGGATGGAATTGAAAAAAAAAAAAAAAAAAATTGGTGCTCCTCAGTTTTATTAAAAGAATGAAATGGAAAGAAATGAAATGATCATTTTTTTTCTAATTTTTTGATTCGGGATGTTTTAGAAAAAAAAAAAAAGAACAAAATGATTCATTTTCCTTCCGCTTTTCTTTGACTCAGAAACACAAAAGAAAATTTTATTTTTCTTTTCTTTCTCTTTTTTTCTCTCGTCACTTTTTTTTCTCTTCTCTTCGTTTCTTTTGTTAAACTCGGGACCTAGGCGTTAGGCTGCGTTTGAAAAGTTAGCTGATAGATAAAAAATCAGGGCCAGCCTTATTCATACTAAAACAAAGGTAGGGCTTAGGGCCCCCACATCTAGAGGGCCCCACAAACCAATGAGTCCATGTTAGTATATCCCTAAGGCGCTAAACGGCTGGAAAAAAAACGACGCTTCTTCTTCCTCTAATCTTATGCATACGGTTTCTGTGCTCGCCTCATCGCATGTTCCGCTTGAATCTCGATCTTCTTCTTCTGAGTTCTGATTCACCTTTCACGGCACAACTCCACAGACAAGGCTTCCAAGTTGAAAGTTCCATCTGTTCTTCGACTTCTTTCTTCTCCATTGAAGCCTTCTCCAATCTCCATAAACGGTAATATACAACCTCTTCCAAGTTCCATGATCCATTTGTTCTTCTTCTAATCTTGTTAACTTGTTTCCATGTCATATGATTGTATTGTAGACTTCTAATCTTGTAGTCAAATGTCATGAAATTGTTTTCAAATTTCACTGAATTTGCATATTGATTATTTGATCAGCCGATAAGATTACTTTAGAACTTGTATTAGATTGATAAAAATTGTGTACACAAAATTACCAAAAGTTGCAAGACTTTAAACTAGTAAGCAAAGTTTATGCAGAATCAATAACAAATAACAATGGCCATAAACAATGATTCAATGAACCATGAATTTTAGTTTGTATTATAAGTTATTTTTCATTTTATTAATTATGAGAAGAGTTAAATAAACATGTTGATAACAATTCATTAGCTATTGATCATACTTTCTTGTCACTGTAACGTTATAAGTAAAACTTATACTTGAGACCTTATATATATTTATTTTAAAGCTGATTAGGGTTAATAGTTATTACTTAATAGCTATAACATTAAGTATAGTAAATGTCAAAGGGCCCCAAATTTTTGCTTCGCCTAGAGCCCCCAAACTGGTTTAGCCGGCCCTATAAAAAATTAGTTACTAACTGATAAGCTAGCCGATAAAATAAAGTGTTTGGTAAAAAATAGCTAATAAGCTAGCTGAAATATATAAAATTACATAAAAAGGCATTTTCCAAAATAAGTTTTCTATAATTAATTAAGGGTATATCTGGAAAGTTTGTAAAAAAAACTCCTGAAAAAGCTAACTTATAAGCTAGCTTTTTGGCTTACCAAACAAGAGAACCCAAAAAAGCTCGAAAAATAAGCTCCTGCGTCGTGACACTCAAATTGCGCCTACTACAAGCTCACGGAGCAAAGCTTGGTCTGTAAAGCATTTGCAGGGGACTTACAAAGTGTGCACGGCTGACCAGTCACGCAAAATCTCCCCAATGGGCAAAGAAATATAACCGCTACCCAGTGTTGGTTGTGGATCTCATCCCCCTCGTTAGGGCATGCGCGATTTCCTCAATGGTGTTTCTATGGAAAACTTTTAGTTGTGACTGGAAGGCAGGAATCACAGACCAATTGCATTGCATTTGTTTACAAACTTCGGAGATCGACACAACAACCGTGTTAATTCCTTCGTCATATCCCATGACTTCTACTAAGATTGGGTTTTGTAGCGGTATTGGAAGGTGGTTGTCTGAGTGAGGTGATTTCTCGGTTATGTTTTGGATTTTGGTAGTTCAGATGGGGTCGGCTAGTGTAGTAGAGTAAGTTGTAAGCAAGGTTGTAAAAATCGTTTGACGGTAGCTCTACGGTCAACTGGTGTTAAGGGATTAATCGGTCTTAGTGGGGATTAATCGAGAATTAATCGGGGACCATAGACTATTAATAAAATATTAAAATTAATTAAATATTAATATATCTTAGGAAAAAACAAGTACTTCAAAATTAGAAAATAATAAAAATTGTAATTTGAAAATACGAAAATATGAACATTTTGGTATAATATTTGAAATTTTGAATTTTGAAATTTTTGGAGTAAAAAAAGAAAGTTGGTTTTTGAATTTTTTTTTAAATTTTTTGACCCTTTTTTCACTTTTTTTTGACTTTTTTCGACTTTTTTGACTTTTGTTGACCGATTAATCCCGTCAAGGCCGATTAATCCCGCCAAATCCGATTAATCCTAAATTTCTGATTAATGTCCTAATCCTCGATGGTTGGAAAACGCCAAGCGATTAATCCACGATTAATCGCCGATTAATCCCCATTTCTGCAACTATGGTTGTAAGGAATGATTTCGATGATGAAATTTAATTTAAGTATGGGAGAGTTGTAACACTCGTCTTCCATAATGGATTAGTGTAGGGCATAAAGGATTTAAATGCTTGATTTTTGGGAAAAACCATGTGTCACGACGTGACTATGGGGATGTCAATATGTGACATGCCAAAGATGAGAACGTGTATCCTGAAAAGTTTCATGACGTGACATGAATATGGTCACGACGTAACAATGGCTGTTCTGGCCCAAACCTATAATTTTAGGCTTTCTCTCGTATTTAAGCATCATGTCCAAAGGATTAGGGCACCCTCTTCAGCCTCCAACCCTCTATCACGAAACCCTAGCCTTCCTTTTAGAGTTTTAGTTCATTTTGGTGCTCTTAGTACACTTTGAAAGAATACCATAAGGTTTTGAGGAAAGATCAGGCAAGCCACTCTACTCCACCCTTGATCATCCTGTATACCATTTGTAACACTTAAAGTTTTTACCTTTATGATTCCTTCCTTGTAGATCCAGCTTTCTTTGTATGTTTTGGCCCATAATAGGAATTTGTAGGTTGGAATGAGATAAATTTTGCAACTTTATGGTTGATCAAGGTGCCTAGATCCTTATGTCTTTCAGATCTAGAATGTGGTTGAGTTTTTGGAGCTTTACATAAAAATGATTTTGGAAAAATAATTTTTTTTACTATGGTTTTTGGGACGTTACAACGATATAAGTCATGACCAGAGTTCGTGTTCTTACCATCATCCTGTTAATGTTATGTGTAACAACCTGAAATATTTGGATCAAGAAATGTCTAAATCTTAATCTTATACGAGTGAATTCACAACTTATGACGCCCTAGAACTCTTAAAGCCATGAAAGGCAAGTTTTATATAAGTTTTTATATACTTAAACTTTGAAAACCATATAATAAATGACCCCTCGAAAGTAAACAAGTTTAATAGAGCAAAACCAGTCAAATGGTGGGAATAGAAATCATGAAACTTGAACATGGTTTAATTAATAAATAGCCAGGTACCCCACCCACCCTAGAACACCCTTGGACCGAATTCAACACCCTAGGACACAACAAAACCGAAATCACCCTAAATGAGCCCATTAGGATCGAAAACCCAACAAGTGGGACCAAATTCTCCAAGGGGAAAGACTTAGGACCGAGAACATTAAGTGGAGCCAAGTATAGGACCAAAATCATGTATGATTTCGATCATAATAAGGATATTTAAGGGTTCTCGGCCATAGGTGGGAATAAGACAAAAATAGTTGACTTTAGGATGTGAAATCTCACTAATTTCCAATAAATCATGGACCATATATCCATACTTTACCCACCATTTAACCAAGCATATATCCCATCATTCTCTCCCTTAACATCGATAGTAAGCAAATACAAATCCCACGATTTCCTTATTCTCCCACTTCTCTCATATTATCCCTAAGTTTCACCTTAAAAACAAATCTAGGATCTCTCAAGATCAACATTCTTCAAGTATCCTCCCTAAATCTTGGTAAGTAAATTTTCGAAATTTACTAATGATCCTACACCTTATTATGTTGATTTCATCATATTTACACATAATATTATGTGTTAACATCCTTAGGGTAACATAAGTTTCAAAAAGTTCATCAAACACTTCAAGTGTTTTAGGCTTGAAATCTCCACTTCATCACCTCATATCATCCACCAAACCAAACCAATGTGAGCTTCATACACCCATATTTTTCAAGTTTTAAGGGGGGGGGGGGGATACAAGTAAAACTTTGTTTATCCCATAAATAATTTCATGTTTTTCATCTGATGTTAAGATAAAATATTATTTACTTAAGTTATGATTTATATTGGTTTTTGGTATAAATACTTGCGATTTACATATAGCTAAAACAAACATAATCTATGTTATAAAATCATAAGAAAGTTATGATTTGTAAAACTACATGGCTTTTGGGAACTTTTATTAAAAGATAGCTTTACTGGCAAAAATGGTACATTATAGTCAATCAATAATCTAGTGGGTTTTAACACCAAAATACTATGTTTTGATTTCATATTTTCATGCTAGAATACACCTTTATATTTATATAAAAGATTATATAAACAGTTTCAAACCAACCAGATAGACTATAGTTGATATAGTTTGGGAGTCACAAACCACACCTTTCGTAGATAAGTATAGTTATCTTATTTTACAAGTAAAATTGCCATAGTTCATGTAAATCTGTTAATGCTCTTATGAGACTTCCCTTCGTCGTACCTACCTAGCATACACTGTAAGTCTTGTAGTTATAACCAGAGTCTCTTGGAGAGAGAGCGGGGTAATTGTGTATAGATCTATACGGGGTTAACACCCCCACACCTGTGTTGTTCGCTACAGCTAGACGTGGCCGGTCTAGGGTGACAAATATCCTACCAAAACCGACGTCTGAAAAACGTCATGATAGGCATTTTAGTTGTATCAAACATGGTTATGGCGACTCACATAGGGATTAATGAAAATGATTTTGGTTTACGGGAAGCTTATACTTCATTGGTTTTTATCGAAAGAAATGAAACTATAAACTATTTTATGTATGATACTCACTTCCATCGTGGTCTTAGGGTTTAAGACCACAATCCATCTTTAAGGAAAATACTGCATTTTTCTGTAACTATAAATTTTTACTTTTCAAGGATAAGATACCAAGGAATTACTTTCATTTTCAGTTCATATTAATGAAAATATTGGATTTTCTGGGAACACACTCTTTACCAGTATAACAAAAGAAAACAAAGAACACGCATACATATATTCACGGTTTTAGAACGAGGCTTACAAACTTTTTTTTGTTTTATAGAAAATATCGAATTTTCTGAAAGTACTATGAGAACTATTCCAAACAAGTGCAAAACTATTTCATACAATAATGCTTATGAACTCACGAACTTTTTAGTTGATATTTTTCAAAACGACTTGTATTCTCAGGAAACAAGCAGACAGGTCCTCAACCCTTCTTGAGGGTCGGCGTCGTCATTTCATGTTTTTCCTACTTTTCAGTTATTTGTATTTGACTTTTGAACAACTGTGTTTGTAAACAATGTAATACTTGAAATCTAAATGTATGAATGTTTGTGTTGCTATGTAATATGTTTCATTAGTATTCAATTGTTATGATATTATACATGAAGTCACTACATCTGCCCCCGGACGTTTCCGCCGTCTCGGTTTGGGGTGTGACATTATGTAACATCATATTTTTTCAGAAGATATTACCATCACGTATATTCAAATTGTTTTAGATCCAGAAAATGTATGAGTCATCAACGTTGTTACGACCAATTTGTTTAAGTATTAAGTACTTTTAAATTTTATATCGAAACCGAACCCGACGGTTACATGATGGGTAACGGTTCCTTAAAAAATGGAGACCAAAATTTGTCCTTGGTGGTTCTCGCTTTTAGGAACCAGAACCGAAACCATTGACCTTACAGTTCCATAACCGACGGTTCCAAGGTAGTTTCAGTTCCAAAAGCATGTACCTGCTATCCGTGTTCATCCCTAGATATAATATATCCTTTGTGTGGTAGGATGTACGTGTGGTTGATTATACTAGAGTAGTCTTTTGCTATGATAGTTGGAAGGTCGTATGATGGGATCACATGCCTTCTTGATAATGACATAACGACAATAAGCTACGATCCTACAGACCCAAAAGGGGTGATGGTTGGGATCCTACAAGCCCAAAGGGGATGATGGTTGAGAGCTTATTGGCCTTGTAGGATGGGGTGTCACGATGAAATCGTGAGCTTACAAATGTATGCATTGTATGTGTGATAGAATATGAAATGTATTGGAAATCTAACTAAACTTTGTCCTTACTCATTATATTTACATGTTTTTTTTTTTCAGATTGTTCTAGTGAGAAGGGCAAGGTATGTTTTTTGAAACTTCCAAATGTTTTGTTTTTTAAGAAAATGGTTTTCGAGTTGTTTAAATTGTTTTTTAAAAATAACTGTAGAAAATTTGAGACCTTGCATTATATTAATATTAAGTTATAGAGGCCCATCACTACTAGTCAAATACCCCCAACCTACCAACACCACCACCATCACTACACCTATTTTTATTCTTTTTTTTTATTGACATACTTCACCACCATGCTCTGTCACTGTAACCACCACAGTCTACCAAAAAATGAACGTGAATCAAAACTAGAAACTAAATCTGAATATAAAGTTGATAAATATCATATAATCCTAAACTCAAGATCGAATCAAAACCAAAAACCAATAACAAAAATTTGAAATCGAATCAAAAGCAAAAACAAAAATTTGGATATAAACTTAGATCAAAACTGAAAACCAAAAACCTAGAACTCGATAAATAACATATAATCAAGAATCTACAAATTATGAAAATCAATTTACGATGGAAACCTAAACATGATTTGAAAATTGATATATAATGCAAATAGATTTCTAGTTAGTTGGAAACGACGAAACAAAGATGATGGTGGTCTTGGTAACTTCGTTGGGAAGCAATGCCGACAACCAGATTGATCGATGGTGGTGATTTTGATGACTTCTTCTTCAAGAGATATAGGCAACAAAGAAGATGAAGGTGACGCCAAATATGAAGACACGGGTCAATAATGGCGGAGATGGAGACGAAGATATATAATATCAGAGTTTTTCCCAGAAACATAGACAAAACATGAGGAGCTGTACGATCACGCATTCGCCTTGCTGCGATCCCCTGATGTACCTGAAACAATAAATTGAAACTATAAGCCCGAGAGCTTAGTGAGTTCCCCCAAAATACCCATACCCACATCCATACATATATAATCATAAACAACATACCATGGGTCCAATCAACCATCGGGTTAGAATACCACAGGCCCTCAACCATCCGGTTGTAATGCCAACACACTATGGGTCCAATCATCCTCGGGATGGAATACCCCAGACCCACAACCAACAGGTTGGAATGCTCACACACTATGAGTCCAATCATCATCAGGATGGAATACTCACGGCCTATAACCTACAGGTTGGAATGCCCAGGTCTATTGGCCTTCGCACAGAGCAGATAAGCCTCAACCGTTAAACACACATGTGCACATATAACAGGTAATCACATAACAATCTATAGACAATACTTGA
Source organism: Lactuca sativa (assembly GCF_002870075.4). Taxonomy (NCBI): domain Eukaryota; kingdom Viridiplantae; phylum Streptophyta; class Magnoliopsida; order Asterales; family Asteraceae; genus Lactuca; species Lactuca sativa. The sequence continues at coordinate 24,973,356 of NC_056626.2, forward strand.
TCTAACGGATCATACCACACGACACATAACACCATCCTATCTACCAGGATGCCGATCTAACAAATCATACCACATATCCTACAATATTATCATACCCTCTAGGATACCAATCTAACAAACCATACCAGCATAACATAACCATATAACAATCCAAAGGGTCGACCTTGGTGCCTTAGACCCTTGAGTATTGTGAGGAAAACTCACCTCGCAACTGACGTCTGAAACTAGAAAGTTTAACTCCCGGATCGCCAACACGAACTCCACCACATATAGTTACCATAAAACCCTTTTTCATAAATCTCCAGATTACCAGAATACCCTTAAAAGTCACCTAGTCAACTCTTGGTCAAAGTCAAAGTCCACAGTCAAAGTCAACAGTCCATGTTGACTCGACTCGTCGAGTCCTTCCTGAACTCGAGAAGTCGTGAAATCCTTGATTGGCTCGTCGAGTTTTGTAACATCTAATTTCCCAGGTATTATATTTTTGTTCTTTTATTTTTGGATGTTGAGGGGAGACTCGGCGAGTTGGCGTCTAGACTCGCCGAGTATGGTCGCGGATTCGTATGAGAGTTCACAGCTGGACTCGGCGAGTTCATGAGTGGACTCAGCGAGTCCACACTGTTTAATGAAACCCTAATTTCCAGGGTTTGAGACCTATTTAAAGGGTCTTAGGGCCGTCATTTGCGGCCACCAACCCCCACAAAGAAACCCTAAGAGATCTAGAGCGTTTGTGAGGAAGGAGAGGCCATTCTTGAACCTTTTGTGGGTGTTTTTGCAAAAAGGAAGTGTTCAAGGCAAGAGGAGGCTGAAGGAGGTGCGATTTTGGTGGTTTTTGAGCTCATAGAGATTGTATTGAGGTATTATTCTCAAACCTTCTTCAGTTTTTGGTGTTGATTCTTAGTGTTAGGGCTTTCTATCCCTTTTAGAGGTTGATTAAGTGGTGTATTTGGTCCCTTCTCAAGTTTATGCTCTGGATCTGAACCCAAAGAGGTCCAAAGACCTTAACCCTTGGAGCTTTATGAGTCATTTTGGGAGTCATGAGCTTGGAATGTCATTTTTGGGTCTAAATCACCATTTTGGACCATTTAGATGTTCTATGAGTGTCAAGGTCCGAACTTTACGTGATTATCATGCTTGGGGAGGCCAGATCTATGATTGTATGGAACAGATCTGACCTCATGAGTTGTATAGAGTTTGTGCATGGCATGAACTCGCCGAGTCCGAAGAACAGACTCGGCGAGTAGTATGAAGGTTGCCCATTAATCACTTAGTGAGTGGACTTGCCAAGTTGGGGAATAACTCAGTGAGTCAGGGAGAGTCAGCGGAGTCTGAGTTCAAGTTGGAACTCGCCGAGTTGTTCTTGAGACTCGGCGAGTTGAGTCGAGGTGGCCCCGCGATTCATGCCAGGTGGAACTCGTCAAGTCAAGGGAAGTACTCGACGTGCCAAGAGATGGACTAAGGGAGTCAGTGGACACGTGTGGACTCGCCGAGTCGCCCTAGTGCACTCGACGAGTCGCGTCAAAGTTTGACTGTTGACCTTGTTGACTTTTAGGGTTGAGTACAGTTGTATTTATGAGAGTATTACTTTATGTGATTAGACGGAGGCTAGATCACACGTCTTCTCAGTCAGATATTTACCAAGACATCGAGGTGAGTCTTCTCACTATACGTTACCTAGAGTGGTACTATGCGATGACCAGAGGGTCTTATGTGTTATGTATGAGATTATGTGCTATGTGATATTTGTATGATGTATGATGATATAGACTGGACCGGAGGGTCCAACGAGCTATGACCGGACCAGAGGGTCCAACGAGCTACGGGACTGGAGGGTCCCGCTGAGACACATCGACCGGAGGGTCGTATTATAGCCTCGAGTGGCGTATGTGCTGTATGTGGTATTTTGGGGAACTCACTAAGCATTTATGCTTACAGCTGTTGTGTTATGTGTTTCAGGTACTAGTGATGAGCGCGGGAGGCGCCGGCATGATTCGTACACACACGCATTGGAGTTTTTTTTAGAGATTCTGGGGAGATGCTTTGTGACAATAACATTTGATACAATGTGTTTGACATTATTTTATGGATGAATGAATGTTTTAAAAATGAAAAATTATTTTGAAAATTTACGTTGTTACAAGTTCCCCTTTAACTCGCCGAGTTTATACGTGTCCAAGAGTTTGGGAGAAACCCTAGCCAACTCGTTGAGTCTTCGAATGACTCACCAAGCTCAAGGCAATCTTCAACAGACTCGTAGAGTTTGTTCATCAACTCGGCGAGTCATGACCATCTTCATATGACTCGTCGAGTTGACTATGCAACTCGCTGAGTCCTTGCAGTCCTTCATCCATGCAGACACTTTAAGCCATGCCAAGGTTCCAGATTACAGATCCAAGCTTCTAAGGCATGTTTATCACGTAAAGTTGCAAACTTTATGCGCATGCAAGGCCCTAAAGGCTCTAAATGACCAATCTAAGCTTCTAATGGAGCTTTTCACCTTAGGGGAGACTCATCCTTGCAAGAGCTGGAAACTTTATGGACTTAGGACTCAAAAGAGGTTTAGTTCTGAAGTTTCAACTTCAGATCTGGCTCCCATACCAAAAATCCATTCACAAATAACTAAAGAAATCTAAGTTTGCCAAGGGTTTCCCTTTTTTTTAGAAAGTCCTAGCTTCCACATATGAATGATTCTAGAAGAAAAAGAGGTTAAGGTAACAGTTGGTTACCTCCAAAATGTGCCCATGGTGAAGTAGAATCTGGATCCACACAGAAGTCTTGATGCTAGCCTCTTGATCTACAAATTCCTTCCCAAAAGTCACTTCCCAAAGCTCCAAAACACTCTCCAAGATCCCACTCACGGAAATTAGGGTTTCTGGGTCTCAAGGGGTGATAGAGGACAGTGGGAGGCGCTAATGGTCCAATATATAGGGTGCAAAAACCCTGAAAATTAGGGTTTCAACTGCCAGCTCCTACTAGTCGAGTCCCTTATGCCGACTCGGCGAGTCACTCATTAATTGACGTGTCCTGGCCCGCTGCTACTCGACGAGTCACAACATCAACTCGTCGAGTAGACTTTAAAACATGAATTTAAATGGAGTGATAATGATACCTGACGGTTGGGATGTTACATACATACATATATATATATATATATATATATATGTGTGTGTGTGTGTGTGTGTGTGTGTTTAATGGTATTATTGTTGGATTAGTGTCTAAGTCAGTAACCATATTTTGTATATACTTGACCCGAGTGTGCATGGTCCTTTTGGGTTGCCTTCACCAAAGCAACTTGACAAGGTAATTTGATAAGAGAGAGGAGATATTATGATTTATTTATATATTATAAGAATAATATATTAAAGGAGAAATCATATTTATTTGATTAGTATTAGTCATAAATTAATTAGGAATTAATTTGGTGACTAAAAGAGATTAATTAAATAAAGGGGTATAAACTGTCAAATGTGTGATAGTTGAGTTTTGGGCTAGGAAACCTAATGGACTAAGGGGGAACGAAATTATGATGAAGGATCATCATATTTTCGTCCAAGGCCTTATTCCATAAGGTTCCTTGGGCTGCTTGGTGGCTAAGCTGTCCATTAGGGTTTAGACTAAAACCCTAGCACCCTATAGTATAAATACATGCCCTATGCTTCAATTTAAGGCCACTTGATTCCAAGGGAACCCTAGGGCCGAAATTAGCATCATTCCCTTCTCTCTCTTAGTTGCCTTCTTGCTTCAAGGTGTTTGTGAGCCATTAGAGGCACTACAATTGTGGTGCTTGCTTTCAAGAGTTCAAGAGAGTTCAAGAGATCAAGGAAACTAGTTGTTATTGCTATATAACAACAAAGGTATGTCTACTACACTTCTATGTAATTTTCGAAAATCATAGAAGCATGCCAGGGTTTATTTTGTGTTCATAAAGTTGTATGTCTCATAGTGAAAACATAGATCCAACTAGGGTTGCATGCACACATAGGATTGTTTGTATTAAACCTATCAGTGGTATCAGAGCCATTGGTTTTTTGTTTTCAATTGGATTTGATGCATATTATGAATTTGACAAATTAGGGTTTATGGCAAGTAAACCCTAAGGCTTGGTGATTTTCGCAAATTAGGGTTGCAAAACCCTAGTTGGCGATTTTTGATAGGGTTCTTAAAACTCTTTTGCCTAGCCTCCATATTTCGAAAATTAGGGTTAAGAAACCCTAAGGATTTCGAAAATCCCTTGCCCCCCCAAGATAAGATCCCAAGATTTTAGGGATTTGGATATTGCTATCTTTATGATTATCCATTTAATTGTTTAAACTAGATAATTGAAGATCTTGTATTATCCTTTCCATATATTTAAAAATCTAGGGGATAAAAGGATTAATTAAATTAATAATTTAATTTTATGATAAACCTTAAAGATTTAATAGTTCAAATTAATTGTTTAATTTTGATAATTATTAAATCAAAGTTTTCTTGGTGTTTAAAATTTTTAAATTAAATAGCCTTAATATTCGAAAATTTTAAATACACATTAAGATACTAGTATTTTGAAATGCTTTAAAATACACCCTTATACAATTATGATATTATAAGATTAATTATTATATATGTATAAGAATAAGCTAGTCTTATCACTAGTAGGCCTCATTCACGAAGCCGGTCTATAAGGTGGGTATAAGGTTGCTGCCTATAAAATGGCGCTTAATGGATGTACACTCACATCTACCGCTTGCTTGACTGGTGGAGGGTCGTTAGCCGAACGGATAGGATAGGGCACTTAATTCCTCATTAAAAGTATAATGAAAATATTAAAGTAACTACATTATTTTACAAATTCCCACTCTTAGTTACTTTAGGGTAAAATGTGAAAATGATGCTAATCCATGGAATTACACTTCGTACCCTTGTCAAACATTGATGGAGCGCGTGTGGTTAACCGGCACATCAATTTGGGGATGACATAGGTAGCGAAGGGTGACTCGATGTTTGTCATAGATCAATGGAGCGTGTGTGGTTTACCGGCACATTGATTAGGTGATAGTGACGTTGAGTGCACCACGTTAATTCGCATGGTTATTCACAAATTTGTTTGCGATCCTCGGCATCCCAGTCGCAAATGTGAAATGCATATCGAGATTTAAACATGCCATTGAAAAGTTCAATGAATCTCAAAGATCTAGGAGTTTTCAATACATTTAAAACCTAAATTGCTTTTTCGTTTTTCATGGTGAGAATTAGTGAATCGTCATTCACTTACCTTCAAGTTATTTACTTTTAGAGTACGGCATCCCTTTCTAAGTTGTAAATAATGTTGTTGGATCCTAGCCCTAATTTCTCATTTGGGTGTTTAATTAGGGATTCATTTCTAATCAAGCTTTGTCCCTTTCTTTTTCAGATGTCTGCTAACAACAACAACAACAACGCTTCTGGGTCATTCTCGTTGATGAACTTGTGTCAGAAAGTGACATTTGATGGTTCAAACTTCAACGAGTGGATGAGGTACATTCGCATGATCATACGCTACGAGGACAAAGAATATGTCCTCGATGAAAAGCTTGAGAAGATCATCCCAGATGTTGCTACTCCTGAGGAACTGGCCGCCTTTGAGGCCCACGAGCGTGATGCCACAAAAGTTCACTGCATCATGCTGGCCACCATGAACCTCGAACTCCAAAAGTCCTATGAGGACATGTATCCATATGAAATGCATCAGGATTTGCTGGACAGGTATCACCAGAGCGCGAGGCAAGAGCGCTATGAGATCATTACTAGCATGATCACCGCTAAGATGGGGAGTGGAGAATCCCTAACCTCTCATTTGCAGAAAATGCAGAGGTATGTTGATCGTCTTCTCAAACTTAATGTTAAGTTTGATGAGGATTTGGCTATTGACATAATCCTCCACTCCTTGCCCTCCTGCTACAATCAGTTTAGGATGACCTACCATATGAACAAAGAGGAGGTCTCCTTGAGCAAGCTCCAAGGACTCTTGAGGACTGCTGAAAGCAACCTCAAAGACAAATCCGTTGCACCGTCGCCTGCTGTGGCCGCTCCTGTGATGGCGATAAGTCAAGGAAAGGGTAAAAAGAGGAAGGCTCCATGTAAGAGCCACCATAAGGGGAAACCCCGTGATGGTTCGTCCTCAAGTGGGACCAAAGCTGGCCCCATTAAACCCTCTTCCGACCCTAAAGAAGCAGAGTGCTTCTACTGCCACCAAAAGGGCCACTGGAAGCGAAGCTGCCCACAATATCTGCAGGACATAAGAGATGGGAAGATCAAGCCCACATTTGCAGGTATGTATTCTATTAAATCTAATAACTCATCATTTTCTACTTCATGGGTTCTTGATACAGGATGTGGTTACCACATTTGTTCTGATTTGCAGGGCCTAAAAAGAAGTAGGGAGATGGAGCATGGGAAGATGAACCTGATTATGGGAAACAGAAGATCGTCGCCTGTGACCAAAGTCGGTGTTTATTCTTTAGTGTTAAGTAATGGGTTAGGAATAGATTTAGAGAATTGCTGTTATTCGCCAGATATGGCAAGAAACATTATTTCTTTTCATGGGTTGTTTAGACAAGGTTTCAGATATTCTTTTGATAATAGTAATGGTTCTATTAATGTTTATTTGAATGGTGTCTTTTATTTCAATGCATTACCTTGTAATGGGATTTATGAATCAGTGATGATTGTTGATAATTTTGGAAATAATGTTTTGAATATTGATTCGTCTACTAGTCTAGACAAAGCATGCTTATGGCATTGTCGCCTTGGCCATGTCAACAAGAAACGCATAGCCCAACTCCAAAAGGATGGAGTGTTGGAGTCATTCGACCTTAGGGACGATGACACGTGTGAGTCTTGTTTACTTGGGAAGATGACCAAGTCACCCTTTACTGGCACTTGTGAAAGGGGTGAGGGTTTATTGGATCTCATACACACCGATGTGTGTGGGCCCTTTAGATCCACCACAAGGGATGCTTGCCGCTTCTACGTGACTTTTACAGATGATTATAGCAGATATGGATATATCTACTTGATCAAGCAAAAGTCGGAAACCTTTGAAAAGTTCAAAGAGTTTAAGAATGAAGTGGAGAATCAGCTGGGCAGGAAAATCAAGATGCTTCGGTCAGACCGAGGAGGAGAGTACCTAAGTCTTGAGTTTCACGACTATCTAAAAGAATGTGGAATCGTTTCGCAATTGACGCCTCCGAGAACGCCACAATTGAATGGTGTGGCTGAGAGACGTAATCGGACCTTGTTGGACATGGTTCATTCTATGATGAGTCGGACTTCGTTACCAATAGCTTTCTGGGGGTATGCCTTAGAGACTGCCGCCCATATACTTAACTTAGTTCCCACTAAGAAGGTTTCCAAGACTCCTCACGAGAAGTGGACAGGGAAGGCTCCCTCGTTGGCGCATATCAAGGTTTGGGGTTGTGAGGCTTTCGTAAGACGAGAGACTCACGACAAACTAGAACCTCGCAGTGAGAAGTGTTATTTCATCGGCTATCCGCAGAAGTCTTTTGGCTACCTTTTCTATAGACCGAGTGACAATGTTGTCTTCGTTGCTAGAAGAGGAGTTTTCCGAGAAAAGGAATTGATAGGCCAAGAAGACAGTGGGAGGCAAATTGAACTTGAAGAAATTCAAGATCAAAGCGATGAAGGAACCTCTGACACTGGCACTCAACTTGAGGAGGAAACTCCTGTTGAACCTGTTGACGTGTCCTTACCTCTTCGACGTTCCACTAGGGCTAGTGTTCCACCCCAGTTTTATGGTTTTCATATTACTACTGAAGGGGATACATTTATTAGTGATAGTACACTGGTAAATTTGGATGAACCTAGCAGCTATAAGGAAGCCATGGCAGGCCCGGAGTCTGCAAAATGGAAAGAGGCTATGGACAGCGAGATTCAGTCCATGTACGACAACCAAGTTTGGAATTTGGTTGATAATGTACCGGGTCGTAAGACAGTTGGGTGCAAGTGGATCTTCAAGAAGAAGACGGACATGGATGGGAAAGTGCATACTTATAAAGCGCGATTGGTTGCGAAGGGCTTTACTCAAACTCCCGGAGTTGACTATGATGAGACCTTCTCACCAGTTGCGAAGATAAAGTCTATTAGGGTGATGCTTGCCATAGCTGCGTTTCATGATTATGAAATATGGCAGATGGATGTGAAAACTGTTTTCCTTAATGGAAAGTTGGCTGAGGATGTCTACATGAATCAGCCAGAGGGTTTTGTCGATGTGAAGCATCCCAATAGAGTATGCAAGCTTGAGAAATCTATTTATGGATTGAAACAAGCATCTCGTAGATGGAATCTTTGTTTTGATGAGAAGGTTAAAGAGTTTGGCTTTCTGCGAAGCGAAGATGAATCTTGTGTGTATGTCAAAGCCAGTGGGAGTATAGTAAGCTTTCTCGTATTGTATGTCGACGACATACTACTCATAGGAAATGATGTCCCAACCTTGCAGGAAGTCAAGTCCTGGCTTGGGAAATGTTTCGCTATGAAGGACCTCGGAGAAGCCGCTTATATTCTGGGAATAAGAATAGTAAGAAACAGGGAAAGGAGACTGATAGGACTCAGTCAGGATACATACTTGGAAAAAGTGCTAAAGCGTTTTAGTATGGAAAATTCCAAGAAAGGGGAGTTGCCAATCCAAAGCAATACCAAGCTGAGTAAGACTCAGAGCCCGAGTACAGAGACAGAGATAGCTGATATGAGCCGAGTACCTTACGCTTCCGCAGTAGGCTCTATCATGTACGCTATGACTTGTACTCGCCCTGATGTGGCCTTCGCTTTAAGCATGGTCAGCAGATATCAAGGGAATCCTGGTAGAGCACATTGGATTGCGGTTAAGAATATTCTTAAGTACCTTCGGAGGACCAAGGAATGGTTTCTAGTTCTCGGTGGGAGTGATGACTTAAGGGTACGAGGGTACAGCGATGCTAGTTTTCAGACGGATCGGGATAACTTCCGATCGCAGTCGGGCTGGGTCTTTACCCTAAATGGAGGAGCAGTAACTTGGAAAAGTTCCAAGCAAGAGACCGTAGCTGATTCAACGTGCGAATCAGAGTATATTGCGGCGAGCGAAGCGTCAAAGGAGGCTATATGGTTGAAGAACTTCATTGGAGACCTTGGAGTTGTGCCATCCATAAAGGAGCCCGTGGAAATTTTCTGTGATAATGAAGGAGCGGTTGCCTTAACCAAGGAACCAAGGGATCATGGCAGATCTCGACATATCGACAGGAAATACCACTTTATTAGACATCGGGTAGAAGAGGGACTCCTCGTTGTGAAGAGGGTATCGTCAGAAGATAACCCAGCAGATCCCCTTACTAAGGGACTGAGTAGGGTCAAGCATTTGCAACACGCTAGGAGCGTAGGGCTGAAGGACGATATTAGTTTAGATTAGATAGGTAGGAAACTTGTAATAGATAATGTCATATTCAACAAATGATGATTAAATAAAGGTGTGTTATTTATAAGAAAGTTTCTATCTTGTGTTGATTATTTATCTATTGTGTCGATTTTGCATGTTTTGACTTCCTGAATAATAAGATTATTCGAACAGTTCACAATCGCTCATATGTTGGAAGTAGATATGAAGGAAGATTGTCATAAATTTGTTTGTAAATTGTCTGAAAAGTTTTAGACATAGCAAAGGTTTGCTGCAAAGTTTATGAGTGCTTATGAAATTTGTATTGAGCATTGAAATAGACCCACACTTGCTGGTATTACTTCATGAATGTTATCACAAGTGATCGCAAGATGATAATATCATATAATCTTTAAACCTAGAGATATGGTTATTGTTTGCTAGTTGATTATACATTGATAATGCGAAAACGCATCAGTAACTTGATGTTATAAAACGTATTATTGTGTGTGGTTTAACTAGTAAATGATAAAGGCATATTAGTCAACGTTTTTCTGTTCCTTTTATTCTATGAGGATAAAAGCGATATCTCGGCCACTTGATGATTTGGTTTGACTTATGTGCCGGGCCCGGTCAGGATAAAGTTGATGTGTTCAACTGAGTTCTATGTCGAACAAATCAGAGATCAAGAAATAGAGTGCTAGACAATAAGTATTGTTAGCATGATATCTAGAACAGAGGATTATACGATCCCTTATCTGAAGGACAGATTATTGGTCAGAGTTGACAGCGGCTATTGAAAGCTACGATTGCTATCGGGTACGGAAGTTATACGTGAGATATAGTTACTAGACTTATCCAAGTGGGAGACTGTTGGATTAGTGTCTAAGTCAGTAACCATATTTGGTATATACTTGACCCGAGTGTGCATGGTCCTTTTGGGTTGCCTTCACCAAAGCAACTTGACAAGGTAATTTGATAAGAGAGAGGAGATATTATGATTTATTTATATATTATAAGAATAATATATTAAAGGAGAAATCATATTTATTTGATTAGTATTAGTCATAAATTAATTAGGAATTAATTTGGTGACTAAAAGAGATTAATTAAATATAGGGGTATAAACTGTCAAATGTGTGATAGTTGAGTTTTGGGCTAGGAAACCTAATGGACTAAGGGGGAACGAAATTATGATGAAGGATCATCATATTTTCGTCCAAGGCCTTATTCCATAAGGTTCCTTGGGCTGCTTGGTGGCTAAGCTGTCCATTAGGGTTTAGACTAAAACCCTAGCACCCTATAGTATAAATACATGCCCTATGCTTCAATTTAAGGCCACTTGATTCCAAGGGAACCCTAGGGCCGAAATTAGCATCATTCCCTTCTCTCTCTTAGTTGCCTTCTTGCTTCAAGGTGTTTGTGAGCCATTAGAGGCACTACAATTGTGGTGCTTGCTTTCAAGAGTTCAAGAGAGTTCAAGAGATCAAGGAAACTAGTTGTTATTGCTATATAACAACAAAGGTATGTCTACTACACTTCTATGTAATTTTCGAAAATCATAGAAGCATGCCAGGGTTTATTTTGTGTTCATAAAGTTGTATGTCTCATAGTGAAAACATAGATCCAACTAGGGTTGCATGCACACATAGGATTGTTTGTATTAAACCTATCAATTATATGATAGAATGTATTTACATACTCGTATGCATTAAATCTGTTGTCAACCTCGTGATCTGTATCGTATATATACAACTGGCAACATTTTGGTAATTCGTTTTCCTTTGGCAGTAAGCTGCCTGCAATATGATAATTTTGTCAATGCATTCGATAAACATAAGGACCACCTCCAGAGTTAATGGCATGATCAGTCTTACTAGCCATAGATGTAAATGCAAACATCATATTGTATCTATGAATATTTTTTTATAAAGTTATGACTTTTTTCAGTAACTCCGCTATATAAATCAAGCAATAACTGAGGTTGGTGGATCAAGTTTGGTAATTCTACTTTTCCATTGTAACAACATACAGAATAAGAGATTTTCCTTAAATCTCTATTTCCTCTTATTGCTTCTCCCTTCCAAACCCTAACTTTACATACAGAGCAAACGTATACCGCATCACCAGAATCCAAATAATCTATAAAGAAACAAAAAACTCATCACACAATATATACTATAAGCGTAATTTGAAAATGGTGATAACATATTGAAATGATAATTTTCATTGGATAACCAAAATTTAAAATTTTAAATAGAAATAAACAGTACCTTTGGTTATGCCATGTAACGTCCGCGTTTCCAGGCTAGGCATTATTGTTGATGTAATAGTGTAGGTTAACCTTTGTAACTCTTTTGAAGTATTAATGATGAAATATTTGAGTATTATATGTTTTATGCTCAGTTGTGTGGCTCAATTGAATTAAGAATAAAATAAGCGTCAAAATCAAAGTGTGAGATAAACCCGATATCTTTACATAAAGTTGTAGTGGTTGAAACAATGATTCTGGAGATATAAAGAACGCCGAATCCGAGTTATAACGAAGAAGTTATGACCTGTCGAAGTTTCACGACAGAACCGACACGACCGAATGACGTAAAATATGAAATTAAGATAGAGAGATATCTAGCCTTAGTGATCTAAATGAAACTTGTAAAGTTCGTTAAACCGAGAGCATGCATAAAAAGAACGCCCAAATCTGACTGCGTATGAGGAAGTTATGATTTTTCCGAAGTTTCGACTTAGCAATATGCAGCCCGAATCCTCGATTTGAGATCGAGTGATTTTTAGCCGAAACAATCTAAATAAGAATCGAAGATCTCATCGATAGTAGTGAAACGATAAAAAAGATAGGCGAAAACGGACGTCAGATGAAGAAGTTATGAATTTATAACGGAGTTTCCTGTCCCGGCCTACTAAAAATAATATAAAAGTAATATATTTATAATATATTAAAAATAAAGTCAAAATTAGCCAACGGAGTCTAAACGAGAGTTGTAGAGCATATTTTCACCTACGCGTCGATATAAAGAACGTCGAAAACGGAGTTTGTATGCGAAAGTTATGAATTTATGAAGTTCGGGGCGCGAAACCCCAAACTGTCAGCCACCACGACGTGGTAGGAGCTCTGGAGTCTGTAAGACCCACTTGCAATGACGAATGCAGTGACGACCCAGCCACCACGAAGTGGTAAACTGTACCACGACGTGGCAAAGGCAAATTTTGTCATATGAATAGATTTGAAGGGCCAACCGAGTTTGGTTGCTCAAATTCTCTCCTCTCACTCATATTACCTCGATTTACGTGTAAAGAAGTACCCCCCGAAGCCCCGGTATCATCCCGAGACCCGAAGCAAGTCCCGAAGCTCGAAGATCCCGCGAAGAAAAGAGTTTCCGAGCCGAAGCTCTGCCCGCAAGAAGCCCGGTGAGTGAAGTGAACCCAGTTTCACTGAAGAATACTACTTCTACAAGCCGTAGCGCTGTCCAATCATCTTCTGATCAAGTGAGGGACAGTTTGGCAGCATCTGAATTTTTAAGAGATCTGAATGTTTAAGAGGGTCTGAATTTTTAAGATTTGAACTTCTAACATATTGTTTGGTTGAAACCTCTGAATTGTTATGCTGAATAACAAAAATGACTATTTTACCCTTCTGTGTTATTTTTTGTTGAATTCAATGTTTCTATTTAGAAAACAATTTGACAAACTTATTGAATAATTGTGAAAAATAACTTGACGATTATGTACTTCAAAATAAAAACATGCTCAAGCTCTTACCTAGCTAACTAATGGTACAATGCTTTTGAAATAAATACATGTTCATACACCCCTAATTTGTGACGAAATGAACATTTCATTGCTAATACACATCCATATTACAAAAATTCACAGAAATTCAAAATTGATAACAAAGTCAAATTTAAGTATTTACATTTACATCTATGTAAATTGAATAGTGAAAAACACAAATTCATATCATCTTTTTTACTTTTGCTCCCTGGATCAAAAGATACCCCTAAACATTGACACCCATCCAATATCCTCTTCACCTTTTGTATCGGTATGGACGGTACCAAGCTGCAGTGCTGCACCAAAATAAGACTTTTAAGAAACTACTAATCAAAACATAACCATAACTATCTGAATTAACAATGAACTGTAAGCACATCTCCATAATAGCAACAAAGTAGATAACTGATCAAATTGGTTCAAATCTTGATAAAACATCAGCAAGCAAACTCAATAATGGGTAATAAACAACTCAATAATTGGTTCAACTTTGCCAGAAAACACTTCTATCGGATCAAAACTATATTGATTCCGAGTATACACCTGCTATCATATTTCATAAACAATACATAACAATATGACTTGAAATATGCATATGAAAATGGTGGGGCTGGCCGATTAGGGCTGAGTCATGGAGTTGGCTAATAAACAATATTTCAAGCGGTGATCGATTGACAATTCCAAAAAAGCAAGATAAATTGAAAACCCTAAAATTCTACACACTACATGGTGTGATATCCGAAAAATGGTGGGGCTGGCCGATCGTCCTATTAGGTGGAGGGACTGCGCTGCAACGATGGTCCGATTAGGGCTGTGAGTCGTTGGAGGAGACGGTGACAAGCAGGCGTTGGAGGGTAGCAATCGTTGGAGAGGGGTTGGAAGGAATAGGATTCATGAGAAATAGAAAGAGACGAGGGGGCGCAGGGGTAAAAATGAAATACGCGTCGATGAGGGAGCCGGAGGGCTTCGTTGTCGGCGACAATCTTAGAGACGACGATGTCTAGATGGGATGACCGGAGAGGATGGTGAACTGTGGAGGGTTGTAATTGTAGTTTTCAGTGGGAAGCGCCGTTTGTGAAGAAGAAAGAGCAAAGGGAGGAGATAAAATATTTGGGCAAAAAGGGAATGCGCGTCGTTTTTATTTTTTCAGATATGTCTTTAGATCTGAAAGTTTAAGAGGCAACTTATAAATTCAGAGGCATAAAATAATATGCAACCAAACAGTCTTTATCTGAAAAATTAAGATCTTGCCTCTTAATTTTTCAATTAAGAGGCTACCAAACAGGGCCTGAGTGTATAGTCCCTTTCATAAACACGAGTATAATACAAGTATTGTTTGAATATATTAAGTATATGATTGGGTAAAAGACCATTCTACCCTTCTAATGGCTCATAAGTCCAAACACTGACTAAACCTTAAAAGTCAACAAAAGTCAACGGGCAACCTTTGACCCGACTCGTCGAGTGCACTCGGGCGACCCGACGAGTCCAAGCGGGTCCTCTGAGTCCTTCTAGCCTATCTTGGCTCGTCGAGTCATCCTTCCACTCGACGGGTTCCTCCTGACACGAATCGCGGGGCAACCCCGACTCGACTCGTCGAGTCCACTTATGAACTCGGTGAGTTGCCTCCATGATCATACTCAAATGACCTTCTGAGGCTAGATCTGTCTCACTAATCCATAAATCTGACCTTCCCAAGCATAATAATCACGTAAAGTTCGAATCTTGGTATACATGCAACAACCCCAAAGCTTCCTTTGGTGAAATAACTACTAAAAGGGCAACCTAAGTTCATTTCCTCCATGAAACCACATAAAGCAGGTTAGCTAAGGCTCTCTGGACCTCATAAGGTCCATATCCAGAGTCTATCACTCAATGGAACAACATAAGCATCAAATCAAGCCAATAAAGGGTATAGAAAACCCTAAAATTCAAGGATCTCATGATAAACAGAAAAAGGGATCGATTTTCTACCTCAAAGTTGTAGATCCAAGCTGGAAACCCACTAAAATGCAATCCTCTTGACCTCCCTTTGATGGAACACTTTATCCTTTGCAAAATCACACCAAAAATGATCAAAAAGGCTCAAACTCTCTCACAACTCGCTCACAATCGCTAGGGTATCTCTCTCTGGACTGGTAGCCGCAAATGGAGGCCATAAAGGCATTTAAAAAGGGCACAAACACCAAGAATTAGAGTTTCAATCCACAACGCGGACTCGTCGAGTCTACCCTTTCCGACTCGTGGAGTCCGTTCATTAATCCAGTCAGTAGCCGCGGTCCTACTCGACGAGTCTACGACTCAACTCGTCGAGTCCCTCTCTTTTTCTCAAAAATAAAATGATAAAATGTAATACTTGGAAATCCGGATGTTACAAATATTAGTTAAAGTTGAAAATTTACTTATACATGCCCATGAATAATATGATAAGGCTATGTAATAAAAACAGAGAGAGAAGGGAATGACTTAAATAAAAAATATGTATGACTTAAATCAAAACATCTTGCAACATTCTCACTTACATATGTATGAATTAAATCTTTTATAACTTTACATCTTATAACCACATGTTCTAAAATTGAGTGGAATCTGTTCTATAAGATAATTGATGAAATTGTGAAAAAACACAACCAAAATTCAACTATATTAGGTGCTCGGTTGAAATAATTACATTTTGAATCTTACACAGAACAACATAGATAGGTGTTGATGTCCTCCTACAAAGTCGCACTAGCCTACCCTGGAGTTGAACTAATTTGAAATCGAGAAAGAAATCCCATGTATTTGGGGGTTTATATATACAAAGATCATCCTCTTTAACAACAAACAAACAAAGTGTATATATAAAATAGAATCAACCGATAATAATCTGGATTTCTTCTCTTTCTTCGTCTTCAAGCACCTACATATAACAAATGTTTATTAAGTTCCTGTGTTAGAGAGAGAAGATGATTAGAATCAACCGATAACTATGGTGGTTAAGATTAATGAAGGTGAAAATCAATCAGAATAAAAAGATGATTAACAATATAGAACCCTTATCAACAAACGATGTAATGACGTAATAGCTGACCTTGAGGAAGTGATTCATAAATGATTTTAATCAAATGTGTTGTAATCATCCTCATCGGCTTATCAAAAAACGCTAATTTGGTGGCTGATTTTTCAATTTCTACATGGGAAGTAGTTATGACAGACGAACGTAATCAATCGAATTTAGTATGTGTTCAATAAATATTGAATTGTTTTGTTAGGATGTCACTAGAAATATGAAGAACGATCTAAGAGTTTAAATCAATCAATGAAATCCAATTAATGGTTCTGATTGTTGAAGGTGACATCATTAGGTTTCTATTTTAATATACTAGCAGTGTACCCGCGCAAAGCGGCGGGGCGTGTAAATTCTTTCGGTAATATGTTTCCTCTACAAAAATGTTATGTTACAAAAGAAAGTACATGTCGAAGACAAAATAATCAAACTATGGTGTTTTTTGTTACATGATACATCAAATAACCGATAAAAACAAACTGGTCAAGACGACATAAAATATGAAATGTTTAAGCCATTCAAACAAAAATAAAGAATTATAAGAATACACAAAATATGAAAATTTGTAATAAAACATGACTAATTATATATTATTAATCGTGCAACACTTCTTTATACACCACATTTGATGTATAAACTTCATCACCTTTTAAATTTTCGTTAGGCTTCACTAATACTTTTGTGTCCCTAGCAGAAACAATATTATGTAAAAAAAAACTTAAAGTTTGTCTTCTTTATGATTTTATTACTAACTTTGGATTTTTATGCTATAAATTTGGATATGACGGCTAGTTTTTTTTCACTATTGTCGATTAGTTTCAATAGATGATTAGCTTTCTTTCCGCATACGTCAAATATATTTATTTTAGTGAACACTTTCCTTATGCAATGATTATCTCCCTTATTTTTAATATGGATGTCATCAAATCAAATGAAAGTCTTAAACTCTTATATATTTAGCTTAGTCTTTTATTTAGTTTAACATCATAGTATCAATGTTAAATGCTATATATATATATATATATATATATATATATATATATATATATATATATATATATATATATATATGTACATTCTCAGTTTCATTTCGGCAACTAAATTGTCTGTTTTATTTCAAAAAAATATTAATTAGTTATAATTTCTTTTGCGGACGGTGAATAATTTTCTTTCGAAGAATCATCTATTTTTGTGAATTATTTGACCATTCGTAAAAATATCATATCTCAAATGAATATACAATAAATAGTTAAATATGATTTATAATTAAGATTAATATTTATTAGTTACGTGTTGGTGTTAATTTTATTAGGTGGAGAAAATAAGTGTAATAATAATAATAATAATAATAATAATAATAATAATAATAATAATAAAGACGTTAGAAAGCGGTGTTATAGAACCGATGGTTATGGATAGTGGAAGACGGGAGATGAAGTCATTTTCTGTTCCTGGATGGTGAGCTTTATAGCAGGGGAGGGAACAAATAGGTATATGCGATAAGAGAGATATTTGAATCAACATGCTAAATTTAAGGATATATTTAAAAGGGTTCAAAATTTGAATGAATCCGAGATTTGAGGGAACCAAATCAAATTGTTGAGAAATATATGGAGATTTGATGAGAAATATTTGAATTCAAAACGTTGTTAAAATTTAATATTATTTTATTAATGGTTACTTGTACTATCAGCTTCATCATTTGGACGTCTTAAAAAAATATTATTATTATAATCAATCTATTTTTAGAAATAGTTAGATTTCTTTTATAAAATAGTATATATATATATATATATATATATATATATATATATATATAGAGAGAGAGAGAGAGAGAGAGAGAGAGTTAGGTTCAAATGTTTTTACTATCTATTGTATGCCTGTATGATTGATTCTGGACCAATCATTTTAGTTATTTTAAGAAAGTAATTAATGCATATTAAATGCTGAAGATGTAATTAAAATCCATTATATCTTCAACATGTAATATTCATTAATTACTTTCTTAAAATAACTAAAATGATTGGTCTAGAAACAGTCATACATGCACACAATAGATAGTGAAAACAAAATAACCTAACCCTATATATATATATATATATATATATATATATATATATATATATATATATATATATATATATATATATATATATATCTCTTTACTATCTTATAAAACAAATCCCACTATTTCTAAAAATAAATTGAATAAAATAATAATATTATTTTAAGACGTCCAAATCATTAAGCTAATTGTACAACTAATCACCAATAAAATAATATTAAAATTTAAACAAATTCCTATAAATCTTCTTTTCCAAGGTTTTGACCAAATCTTTTTTCATTCAAATAAATACTCAACACCCTATAATTTGGTCATTTCATTAATTTTCTTTATTTTTAATATGACATGTTTCATAAAACAAACTAATGATTGAATTCAAAATAATCAGTCTCCATCGAAAAGAAATTAATTGTCGAAACAAACTATTTGTCGTCCGCCGCTTTGCGCGGATAAACGGCTAGTATATATATATATATATATATATATATATATATATATATATATATATATATATATATATATATATATATATATATATATATATATATATATATATATATATATATAAAGTTCATTCGTGAATTTATACGTAATGCTAATTGAATAATGCATTAAGGGTCGTATGTTATATATTTTATTTTTCACCGACCAAATGTATTTTTACCGACCTAATATAATGCATAGCCATATTTTTCAAATGTGTGTAATTAATTAAAGTTAAGCGTACATTATATATTCTTATCTCTGTTAGTTTTTCTTATGTTTTTTTTTTTAAATTAAAAAAAGGAGAGTGACGATGATTTTTCCCTAATATATTTTTTCTATAATAATATTTATATTATTATCTAATGAAATTATTATTATTATTATTATTATTATTATTATTATTCTCTTATTTATCTTATCTTATAAATAAATAAGTTTAAAAGTTATTAATAATTATAAAGTTATTTATGATATTATTTATACTATCAATGATGTTAGGTTGATGAAAAATTATTTGGAATTTTATTTTTTTTATAATATTTATGTATTTTATGATGAGTTATGGCCATATGAACATTCCTATGTGTAAATACAAACCCTAATACTTGGATTTAGGTTTCTCTAATTGAACATACATTGAATCCAAGACTTCTAATGGCTAATAGACTATAATAACAATATGAAATCAGAGATTAGAAGTTTACCTTGAATCAATTGCTTGATCTTCTTGTCCTTGAGGCTTTAGAGTCACAATTGTCACTCCTCTAATGGCTTACAAACACCAAATAGTAAGAAGATGATTTAGGAGAGAGGATAAGGGATCAAATCGGCCAGGGTTTCTTCTCAAAAGCACAAGTGTCGATTTCCTTAGCCCTTGGGGTCTATTTATACTTGTAAGGCTCCTAGGGTTTCACATTTAAACCCCAATTGGATAACTTAAGCCCTAAGCAATCCTAATCCTTTTCATGATAAGCCTTGGACGGATTCTAGGCCTATCCTAAGTCTCAAAACCGTCCACCCCTTATTGTTAAGAGATAATAGCCCAAAGTACAACTATCATACAATTGACAGTTTATGCCATTTTATTCAATTAATCTCCTTAAGTCACCAAATTAATTCCTAATTAATTTATGACTTATATTAATCAAATAGCAATATTATTATCCCTTATATTATTCTTATAATATATTAATAATATTCTTTCTCTCATTATAAATCATCCTGTCAAGTTGCTATGGTGAAGGCAACCCAAAAGGACCATGCACAACCGGGTCAAATACTTACCTAATATAGTTACAGCCTTAGACACTATTCAAACATTTTATTATATTATAAAAACAATATTAAAAATTGGTTGAAAAATAATTATATTGTGATGATGACTTAAAAAGCAAGGTAATGATAAGTATATGGTAATAATCTATCTTCATTCAACTAAAAGATAAGCTTAATGATTTAGATTGGTATTGTAGGTAATAAAACCGGTTATGGATATAGACAAGCATGAGGAAGTTGGTGGCCTTTAGGGTTAAGGTGAGTGAATAATTTTTGTAAAAGAAAAGATTAATATAAAGTGAAAAAATAAAATAAAAATTAATAAGATATCAAATATGGATAAAATAATAATGTTAAGATTAATTGTGAAATAAAATGAAGCTAGGAGTATAACCAACAACAAATTAAAACTATAAAGACCATCGTGAAATTTTGTGTTTATTTATTTTGTTACTTCAAATAAAATTAAAAAAAAAATATTTTGTCGCAATTTCTACGGGCCAAAATTTAGGGATTGTTTTGGCGTATAGAATCCCGGAATGTAAAAAGTTGAAAACCCCCAAAATTCGGTCACTTTAGATCAGGGTCTCTCGCGAGACAAATCCATCCATCCACACATTTCAAACCCTAGCAGTCTCTCCTTTTTCTCCGACTTTCCTCCGACATGGCTTCACGGAGGCTGGCGGCCTCTCTCCTCCGTTCATCACTCCACCGATCTCCATCAAGATCTCCATTTACTCACTCCAGCAGAGCCGCACGCACGCGCTCCCAGTCTCACCCTTCCCCTACCGGTTACTTCCTCAACCGAGCAGTCAACTATGCTACTTCCGCCGGCGCTGCTTCATCTCAGCCACCCGCCACTTATACTGTTCAGGGATCTACTGATGGAAAGATCACTGATGAGTTCACCGGCGCCGGTTCCATCGGACAGGTGTGTCAGGTTATTGGTGCCGTCGTTGATGTGAGATTCACCGAAGGATTGCCTCCGATCCTTACCGCTTTGGAGGTTTTGGATAATTCGATTAGGTTAGTCTTGGAAGTGGCGCAGCATTTGGGTGAGAATATGGTGAGGACTATTGCTATGGATGGTACTGAAGGGCTTGTGAGAGGTCAACGAGTTCTCAACACCGGATCTCCAATCACTGTAAGCATTTCTTCATTTCAAAAGAACTTTTATTATGAAAATTGAAGATTTAGGGTTTTGAGATAGTTTTGTATCAAAATGTGTTAGATCCAAATGAAAACTTGTACGTATGTCATTTCATTTTTGATCGTTAAGATCTCTATATTACATTACTTCTACCTGAACTTAAAAGTTATATATATTTATTGATTGTAGGTACCTGTTGGCAGAGCCACTCTTGGTCGTATCATTAATGTTATCGGAGAGCCTATTGATCACAGAGGCGATATCAGTAAGTATCTCGTTTACTATCAAGTATCATCACCTTCATCATTTTTCCTAGAAAGACTATCTTATCTTTCCGCACTCCATTTCAACAGAAACCGATCATTATCTACCCATTCACAGAGAAGCCCCAGCTTTTGTAGAGCAGGCAACTGAACAACAAATCCTTGTCACTGGAATCAAGGTAATTAATTGAAGAGTTGTATTTTAGTAGTATCTTTGGATTCATTTTGAAAGTAAATGTTCATTGTTATATTTTAGGTTGTCGATCTTCTTGCACCATATCAAAGAGGAGGAAAGATTGGTCTCTTTGGTGGTGCTGGTGTAGGAAAAACTGTTCTTATCATGGAGCTTATTAACAATGTTGCCAAAGCCCATGGTGATTCCTAATTAGCTTTTCTTTATATAATTTAGACAACACCTTGATTTTCTTGACACCACTTGTAAACAATTTTTGTTTTGTTTCCTCAGGTGGTTTCTCTGTATTTGCTGGTGTTGGAGAACGGACCCGTGAGGGTAATGATCTTTACAGAGAAATGATGGAAAGTGGTGTCATCAAGCTAGGTGACAAGCAGGTAAATCTTTGTATAGATATATATATTCCCCATTTCATGGTTATCTGATTACATACTTATACTTTTGTTGTTATTTGTAGAGTGAGAGCAAATGTGCTCTTGTGTATGGTCAAATGAACGAGCCTCCAGGTGCCCGTGCTCGTGTTGGGCTGACTGGACTGACCGTTGCTGAACACTTCAGAGATGCTGAAGGTCAAGATGTGCTTCTCTTTATTGACAACATTTTCCGTTTCACACAGGTAAGTGAGAGTCTGTGGCTTTAAAAAAAAGTATTCTTTCTTGATGAATGTCAAACATTGACCAATGAATGTTTGACTTTATACACCAACAGGCTAACTCTGAGGTGTCTGCTTTACTTGGGCGTATTCCATCTGCTGTGGGTTATCAACCAACATTGGCAACCGATCTTGGAGGGCTTCAAGAACGTATCACAACCACCAAAAAGGGTTCCATTACATCTGTCCAAGCCATTTATGTCCCTGCTGATGATTTGACGGATCCTGCCCCTGCCACAACCTTTGCCCATTTGGATGCCACCACTGTGTTATCCAGACAGGTGAATAAATAAATAAATATATAGTAGTTTTTTTTTTCTTTATGTGATTGTATATATTAATTTTAATAACATACAGATTTCTGAGCTTGGGATTTACCCTGCTGTTGATCCTCTTGATTCAACATCGCGTATGTTGTCACCACATATTTTGGGAGAGGATCATTACAACACAGCTCGTGGTGTACAGAAGGTTCTTCAGAACTACAAGAATCTTCAAGATATTATTGCAATTCTTGGAATGGATGAGCTTAGTGAAGATGACAAGTTGACTGTTGCACGTGCTCGTAAGATTCAAAGGTTTTTGAGTCAGCCCTTCCATGTTGCTGAGGTTTTCACTGGTGCCCCTGGTAAATATGTCGAGTTGAAAGAAAGCATTGCTAGTTTCCAGGTCAGTTTTTATTTCTCCCCCTTATCTATTTATTTATTTAATTGGCAAAAAAAGAAAATGTTTTTTGTTTAAAATGTTGTAAATTACAGGGAGTGTTGGATGGGAAGTATGATGATTTATCAGAACAATCGTTTTACATGGTTGGTGGAATTGAAGAGGTTATTGCCAAGGCTGAGAAGATTGCAAAGGAAAATGCTTAAGAGGACACTAATGGATGCTAATGTTGTTTAATTTCCCCCTCTTTTGTTGCTTGCTATAATTTGGACAAAATTGAATAATTACTGTTTTGTTAAGTTTTGTTTTTGTGATGATGATAGAGAAGTGGAGATGATGATGAGGTTGAACCTCAACCTCTCAGTGAAAAATCAATTCACCCCTTGTGTTTTATTGTCGGATAATAAAGGGGAACAGGTTTTGGATTCTGTATATGGTTATGGTTATGGTATTCTTTACTTGCTTTTTGGATGCATTTGGTTATTTGAAAGTCTTAATTGATGGTTGCTACTTGTGCGTTCATATATTCTTTATATGAGAAAAAGATTAATTCTCTCATTTTTTTTCTTCCCCAAAAGAGAGGTAAAATTAAAATTAGATTTGTACATAACTGAGAATCATTTGGTTATCGGGTTGGTGGTGAGTTCAATTGGATCATATATGATTTGTTAGAATTTTATTCCAATCGTCACCATGGGTCTGTCATCATCAAAAGTAGAGGACTGTTGTTTTGAAGACAATCAAAGAAAAAAACACACTGAATTCGTTTAGTTTTTAGCAATCTAGTCGTATTATGTTAGAGATTATTTACAGGTTATTGATTGGAAACAGATAAAATCAAGTTCTAACCGTGAAGAAAACTTGACATCACATTTCAAAGTAGAAAGATTTAGGTTGCGTTTAGTTACGGAAAAACAATTTTCATTTTCTGTTTTTTGTTTTCCCTTTTCGATTTTCGTTTTCTGTTTTCATTTTTCATTGAAAAATTTAGAAAACGCGTTTAGATGTGTATTTTTCTATCGGTTTCATTTTTAAAAAACGGTAGCAGTGGTAGGGTATGTGTAGGGGCGGTGACAGTAGCGGGTCGGCGACGGCGGTGGTGGCAGCAGCGGTGGTGGTAGTGCTAGTGACGGGTTAGTGGTGATGGTAGGTCGGTGATTGTTGTGGTGGTGTTGGGTGGGTGGGGGTAGGTGTGGGTTTGTGTGTGTGTGAGTGTGTGTTTGTGGGGGTGTGTGTGAGTGTGTTTGTGTGTGTGGGCCTTGGGGTTGCGTTGGTGGGTATGTATGTGTGTGT
Source organism: Lactuca sativa (assembly GCF_002870075.4). Classification (NCBI taxonomy): domain Eukaryota; kingdom Viridiplantae; phylum Streptophyta; class Magnoliopsida; order Asterales; family Asteraceae; genus Lactuca; species Lactuca sativa. The sequence goes on from NC_056626.2 coordinate 24,997,616, forward strand.
GTTTGTGGGTTTGTGTGTGTGGGTGGGTGGGTATGTTTGTGTATGTGTGTGTGTGTTTGTGGGTTGGTGTGTGTGTGTGGGTGGGTGGGTGTGTGGGTGGGAGGTGTTAAGGTGTGGGTAGGTAGAGGTGGATGGGGTGGGAGTGGGTGTGTGTTTATATTTAAGAAAAATTTTGGAATTAGAAAAATGTGGAAAACAATGATTTATCAGTTTTCCAAAAATTTCCAACCTCTTTGTAATTTTAGAAAACGGAAAATTTTCATTTTCCGTGAAAAATTTAGAAAAATAGACGAACTAAACGCGTATTCAAAATTCTCATTCTTCTTGGAATTTTTTTCCGAAAAACGGCACATTTTTCCACAACTAAACGCACTCTTAGGGTTTTTGGCATTGTAGCTCAACAAAATTTGGCAAATTTATACATTTAGCGATTTAGATATTTTTGTGCTTAATAGACCATTAAAGTTGAATTTTACATATTAATTACACTATTATAAGACCTGCTATGGGAACAATCGGTTACTTGAGTGACTAAATGTGTAAGTTCGCCAAACTTTATTTTGAGTAAATTACACGAATGGTCCCTATGGTTTGGGATAATTTGCGTGTTTGGTCCCTAACTTATTTTTTTAACTCGGAAGGTCCCTACTATTTGTTTTTGTTATGCGCTTGGTCCCTACTGTTTGTTTTTGTTACGCACTTGGTCCCTGAATTATCTAAAAATACCATTATTTAAATAGGTAAAAATGATAGGGTAGGAGAGGGGTGGGGTTGAATGTGTGTTTGTTGAAATAAATTAAAAAATCAATGGAAAAATAGTATTTTTAGGTAAGACAGGGACCAAGTGCGTAACAAAAACAAACAGTAGGGACCTTCCGAGTTAAAAAAATAAGTTAGGGACCAAACGCGCAAATTACCCTAAACCATAGGGACCATTCGTGTAATTTTAGTGTCAAAAACACAACCCATGTATGCCAAACCACGTCAGTATGTCACCCGTAAACTTGATACAAATTTTCCTAAACTCTTGATTAGTCGGTATTTCCTAACGTTAAGTACCAATTGAGCACAAAAAATACTTGAGTGATTAAATATGTAAATTCGTCAAACTTTGTTGTGCTACAGTGCAAAAAACCCAAAGATTTACCAAGAAGATGCTGATTAAAGAAGCTTTGCCAAAACTGGAAAAGTATTGTGTATTGAGTAAAAGATCTTGAAAGATGATACAATGTCGGTGGATTATTTAGTGAAGTTTTTATAAAATATTTATATTTTATAAACCTTTTATATATAAGATTGTATAAAATATTTTTATTTTATAAGAGTTTTGTAAATAAAACTTGTAAATATGGTGTTTTCTCTATGGTTTTGATCATGAATGGTAACACCATGGAAACAATTATCTTTTGTAAAAGAAAATAACAAAAGGGACCAATCATGTTAAAGGTTACACTTCAAAGTGTGTTTTAAAATGAATGTTACAAAAGTACAACAACTAAACTCCTGAATATAACTTATACCGGGTCATCAACATGGGGTCTCTTGCGATCGAGTTTTGCTGAGGTATATATAGGGATATGAGCAAGTTTGCAGGTCAACATGTTAGTACATTCAAGAATGTTAGGAGCATATTTTTCCTGAGATAAAAACGTACCCTTTTGTCCCTTGAGATAACAGTTTTGGAAAAGAAATTTGGAGCCCCACGATCAATCATGAAGAAGTTTACACTTAAAATATCTTAAATATGAAGATAGTAACCCAATATTATCGACATACAATAGAAAATAAAGAGAGACGAGTCACATTGACTATTAATAATTCCAAACCAGAAAATAAAGAGCAAAGTGATGGAACCAAGCTCACGGTAGTTTTTGGGTCCGTTATAAACTATAAAATCATTTGTAGCAGACTTACATGACCAGGTGCAAAGGAGTCCTGAAATCCTTGTGGTTGATGCATATTACAGTCTCCTGAAGATGACCATGAAGAAAGTCATAACAAGTTGTCGAATTGGCCATGCATGAGAGACATTAAGAGTGAGTTAATATCGGGTCGTTGACTGTGAAAATTGACAACTAAACAAGTCTTTTACCGTACAAGTCAGTCATACATGCTATGCTTCTTTTGAACTAGTTTAGAAATGCGTCGACGAACATGGGTCGTCATAGGATGAGTGGAGGTGATGTTTGGTCTAGCAAGGGAGGGTTGGGGTAATTCCTGTGAATGAAAACAAAGGTGCAAGTGGGTGCAGGTGCCAAAGCCGTTGTATCAACTGACACTATGTCAACGGATGCAGTTGGTGTCAGAATAACCTCTAAAAAGATAGGAGATAAGGTCCGATAAATATAAACGGTAGGAGATGTGAGGGGATGGGTTGCCAGAGTCGAAATGACAACCGTGTAGCAGGAATAACCATATGGCAACCGATGTGGCAGTGAAAGTCAATGATGTGACATTTGACAAGGTTGGTGGTGACGATGTATGATTGGAGAAATTGATGAGCAAAGGTGTTAGTTTGAAAATATTTTAAAGATTTTTTTCTTAAAGTTTATGTTTAAACCATAAAACGTTAAACTTCCGAGTGTTTTATAAAATTAATCATTTTTATTCAAGTTATTATTTACTTACTAAAATCAGTTAGCATTTTACAAATAGGCATAACTTTTTGAGATGACATCTAAAGATACATCCACATAAACAAAAACAGGGGATCAATCTTCGATCCTAAAATTTAAGAACAACAAAACCTTATGTTTTCAACCTCTTATCTAACAAAAACGATTATAAATTTCTTTTTTGCAGAACAACCATTGACATTATTATTATTATTATTATTATTATTATTATTATACCACTCTTAACCAGCTAGGGTGGGCTTATCGTTAAACACAAGCTAAAACAAGTGTTTCATAGTTCAAATGCTCATCATTAATATTGATCCCCATCTCGACCACTTTCTTGTGAAAAGATCAGAAAATAACTTACTAGGATAATCATTTTTGTCGTTTTATTCACATTTAGGTAATTTCTTTATTTTTGTACACATTTGACCATTTAACTTGTTATATATGTGTTCATATATTGCCATTGTCACCGGCTATAAAAGGTGACAATGGTAATATGTGAACAAATTAACAAGTTAAATGGTTAAATATGTACAAAAAATAAAGTTGCCTAAATGTGAACAAAACGAAAAATTAATTACCCTGATAAGTCATTTTACCCACTTTTAATAGCGATTTTATTTTTGCATTATTTTCTGCAAACGTTATTTTTAAAATATCCATAATTTTCTAAATAATAATTAAATATTGATCAATTTTAAATTTTACTTTTCTAAATAATAAATATGTTTTTGTTTTGTGAAATAGTTTATATAGCCTCTTATATTATTTTTATTTTGTTTTTAAGCATATACAATATTTTTAAAGTAAATAGTATCTAACGATAAAATTAAATAAATTAAATATGTAACAATAAATATGAAGGATATTTAAAAAAATAAAAATAAAATATTACTTAGCAAATAAAAGAACAAACAAAATATATAATATAAATGTTTTAAAAATATTCCAACTTTTTAATACTTTTTAATTAGATGTTTTAAACTTTTAATTTTTTAATACAACGTTTTAAAACAGTATTTAACGAAAGTATTTTAAAATATAAAAAATATTAAATTGTCATACAAAATCTATGAAACACTTGAAAGATGTTGTAAAAGAAAGTTTAGAAATAAATTTATGAAAGTTATAAAAGAAGTATATGAAAATGTAAAAAAAACTAGTTAAAAACTTGTAAGAAAAACTTAAAACATTTATAAAATATTTGGTATAAAAACACTTGTATTAAAATTATATGATAATATAAAAAAAGTTAAAAAAAATTATAAGTAAAATTTAAAACATTATATTAGAAAAACGCATAGAAAAAAATATAGCAAAAATATTATAAAAAACTATAAATTTTCTAAAGAAATTTGTAAAAAAAAATATTCACATTTAGATAATATATATATATATATATATATATATATATATATATATATATATATATATATATATATATATATATATATATGACTATTTAACTTGTTAAATGTATTCAGATATTATTATTATCATTAATATGTGAATATTTAAAATATATGAAAATGATAATATAACAAGTACAATCCTAATATGTGAATATATTTAATAAACTATGTCACTTTAACAAACCCTCTTTCAATATCCCCGGATTTGTACCCTATTCGTGTGATTCAAGAGGAAAAGAGGAACATGATGAGCAAACAGGCTAAATCAAGCATCGTTGAAGGTGATGAAACAAACAAGACACATTGGTTTGATGGTGGTGGGGTCAAGAAACAGACTGGTTATGGCGGTAGGGAGCGGCGGGGAGTGGCCGACCGCCGGAGCGGCGGCGGCACTGGTAACGCTGCCGCCACCTCCATGTTTCCATGGACTGCCATGCGGTCTACTTCTAGGTAGGTTTTTGATGTTCTTGGTTTGGTTGAATAATATGCTTATGCATTCTAGGTGTTTGATGAAATGTCTTAAAGTGAAAAGTTATCGTTAGACTTTTTTGTTTGTTTGTTTGTTTTGAAGTTAAGCAAAGAGGGAAGGGCTCAATATATATTAATGATGAGCAATAGAAAGCATTTGTTTTAGCATGTGTTTAATGACATACAGATTCCGTTCTTTTAGCTTATGTTTAACTAGCGATAAACCCACTCTAGCTGGGCTAAGAGTAGCTATAATGCAAAAATTTATAATGTCAATGGCTGTGCTGCAAAAAAGGAATTTGCAATCGTTTTTTGTATAAATAAAAGGTTGAAAACCATAAGGTTTTTTTGGTTCCTAAATTTTACAATCGAAACTGATAGAACTCATGATAGGAGTGAAGATCGATCCATTAGTGAAAAAAGAGAAAAACCCAATTAATAAACCACTTTTTGTTTATGTAGTATATCTTTAGATGTCATCTCAAAAACTTATGTCCATTTGTAATATGCTAACAAATTTTTGATAAGTAAATAATCTTTGAATAAAAATTAAAAAGGTTTTTTTATTATTTATTTTAAGGGATGGATAGCCTTAATATAATAATAAAACTTAGTTATCATCGTTCAACGATTGAGATTAGGGATGAAAATTTGGCTCGAAAACCTAATCCGAACCCAATCGAACCAAATTAGGCCCGAATAACCAATTTGATTCGGGTTTCGGATATCTATATTATGCTTATTCGGTTCTCAGGTTATTCGGTTTGGGTTACCCAAATAAGAGCTTATTCGGTTATAAATACTCACCCGAATAAGCATTCCTCCTCATCTTTCTCTGATCAACAGAAATCAAAATCATGGTTCATATTTTTGTCCTCGTCGTTCATAACAGGAAAAAAAAACCCTACACTTGTTCTCGTCGTTTTAAAATCAACCAATCTTCTCATCTATTTCCAAATTCGAAATCACTTTTGTCGATCGTTCATCTTGTTTCAAACTTTCAAAAATCGACCATTCATATTGTCTCTAAGGATTCAAGAATTCCTACTTTGTCTAGTCATGGAAAATTGGGTTCTAACTCAAAAATTCAAGTAAGAAATTAATTCTCACTATGTAAATGTTATTTTCAATGTGTTATTGTGTTATGTTAGTCTTTGAACGTTTTATGTTGATGTATAAAAGTACATTATTATCCTATTATTCGGGTTATAGAATCATAATACGGTTTATTTGGTTTTTTTCAGTTATATTAGGTCTTTAATCATTTTGTACATGTTATTCGGGTAATAACGGGACCGAACCAATTATTACCCGAACCGAACCGAACTCGTATTGGTTAATCGGTTTGGTTTTCGATTCATTCAATTACCCTTATTCGATTTTCAGGTTATTCGGGTTTGGTTTGGTTCCGACCCGAATAACATCCCTAATAGAGATGACAAAAGGGCAACAAGCTGCGCCTCTAAGCCTTTTTGTATGGTAAAACCAATTCTTCTTAAAACTACATCTATAGATCTAGGAGATATAACATTGCTATGCATGATCATTTGTACTCTATTAAGAAACTCGCATTTGGCGCGAGGAAACCAAACATATCAAATGCAAATGATATGAACGTGTTAATTTTCTATGCACGATTTCTAATGTTTGGTGACCTTGCCTGTAGCAGCTTTTAAAGTAGTCTATCCCGTTGTGAAACTCCCAACACTCAAGCCCATGAGAGGGGATACCCCTGTAAGGTCCACACATGCGTGTTTCCCTCCCACCCATCCAAAAATCAGAACGTCGGCCGGTCTAAGGGTTGACCTTCCTTTTGTCGGGTCAATCAAGAAATTCACAGGAGCCTCTTTTCTTGGCAGAAACCATGGCACGCTTAAATATGTGAAACAAAATATCCTTAACCATATACTTCCTGTTATTTGAACCCTGTGAGTTCTTTATGTGTGCGAGATTCATATCGCAACTCCTACATTTGCGACTAATATGACTCTTGTTTAGATTAATTAAGCTAATAAGCAACCTATCTCCAATTCAGTATTTGTGATACACTCTCTGACCATGACACTTTCAAAAGTTTATAACTTTTGCATACGAATTCGAATTTGAGTGTGCTTTATGTGTGCGAGATTCATATCGCAACTCCTACATTTTCCGTAAAGATTATTTGTCCTAAATAATCTTCTATCAAGATTGTCATTTCGTCGCTTATCGATAAATTACTAAAATGGTTTGGTAATACGTAGTCTGTAATGCGCACAACTAATGGTAATCCTAATCGAGGATTTATATTTATAATTATTATCTATTATATCTTAAATGTCTAGCCCGAAGTTGCGGACTTTACAACGACCTCTAGCTATTTGTACATCTCGACGTGTGTTGCAAAGAGGGCCACCTACGATACAAGTGCTCATACAATGGTCTGGTTGTTCACTTGTAGAGGCGTCGTGGGAGTGGCTCGATGAATTCCAATCTACTTATCCTGATTACCACTTTGAGGGCAAGGTGCTTTCTAAAGTGGAGGGGAATGTTATGTGCAGATCGAGTGATGTTGCACAACTAGGAGAGACGCGTCATACAAGTCAGGTATCGGTGGCGCCTAAGTGACATGAAGATTACATGATAAGCAAGGAATGAAATCAAAATTACTACTAGTATTTGAATTATCATTTGAATTCTAGTAGGATAAGGACGTGTGTTTGTTTTGGATTGCTTATCTCTTGCTTTTCTTTTGGTAGTATTTAAAGTAATAATAAAAAACATTACGCAAGCTTTTGATTCAAAATTCTCTGTTTTTTCTTCTCTTCTACTGGAGTCAACACTCACTCAAAGAGTGCATGTCTTGCACCTAGTTTGACCGTATCAAAACATTAATCGAAATATTTCAAGGGAAACAACTCCGATTACAAAATAATTGAGTACCACATGGAGTTGTTTTGATTTTCTTACCGATTGTACTTCAATTCTTCAAAATAGGGTTTGTGTGCGAGAAGGGGTTTTTACAAGATTCTTTCTTATCGATCATTTTTACAGAGGAGTGACGGGGAATGTTAATGGAAAGTAATAAGACTGACTCATGGTAATTAGCTAATTAATGGTTTACCATATAAAAAGGCTAAATCGAGTACAATAGACGCGGCTATGGGTTTTTTTTTTTTTTTTTTTTGTTAGTGAAAAATAATTTAGAAATAGATCATAAAAGAATTTATTTTTTGTTAATGAAATTAATTTAGAGTTGGGCAAAATTTTAGGAATTTTCTTCAAATTTCCTTTTATTTTTTTAGAAAATTTCCATTTCCATATTTCGAAATTCGTTTGTTGTTTGTTCCTAAATTGGTTTGCCAGATTCTCCAAGAGCAGTACGTTCCCATCACTCTTCCCTCTCTGCAAATCCTCTCTTTCTCTCCCTAGGGTTTCTTTTTCTCTAAACCTTCAAAATTTGTCCCTCAATCCCTCATCTTCCGGGTATGGCCGGAATTCGGTTGCCTCCGGAAGACATCGACATCTCACAGGCGCGAGCCCTGTCAACCGCCGATCTGATCTCCGATGACGACCGTTCTATCGCGGCCGACTCTTGGTCCATCAAGAGTGACTATGGTAGTACCCTTGATGACGATCAACGTCACGCCGATGCATCCGAAGCTCTAGCAGCGGCCAGATTTTGTGCTGCCTCTGATTATAGGTTAGGTTGCTTTCGAGTTTCATAAAAATTCCGTACTGCACGAAGTTAATTCGTTGATTACTGTTAGCAATTATACATTGAAGTTACGTCAGTAAAATACATAATATCAGATAATAAGAATATGTGAGCATGTATACGAATTTGGATCTGTTTATATTAGGAGTATGCTCAAATTGACCAGTGTAACGAAGATTAAGTGTTTGTTGATTCAGAGAAGATGGATAATTAGTTGATAACTACTGGTATTCTATATAATATGATATTATCTATCAGCGTCCTATCTCTGCTACTGAATCCACACGAGCTTACTACCTAACGTTCATAATAGACATTCCAAACCAGAATTATTCCCAATTTTCATGATGAATAGTTATCTAATTGCTGTGATCTCTGTTCAGAAGGAATATGGATTAAAATGTTGAACTATTTATATAAATAAATGCTAATACTCTTATTGTAAAGCTCTGACAAGGAAGAAGCTGATGCTGAAACATTTACATTTACATCCATGCTGGGGTATCAAAGTTACTGGGATGCAACATATGCAGATGAATTGACAAATTTTCGTGAACATGGGGATGCTGGTGAAGTTTGGTATGCTTATCTAATTAATTGATTACAACTGAACTTATTATATATACCTTCATGCTTTTTTTGTATAACTTTTTTATTTGTCAAGGTTTGGGGCAGATGTGATGGAAATGGTTGCTTCCTGGACAAAAGGACTATGCATTGACATTTCACAAAGACAATTACAAAATCAGCATAATGATCTTGATGACGACTCTGTCTCTGAGTCTGTTAGTCAAGATTTAGCAGGATGGAGTGTTGTTGATGTTGGAACAGGCAATGGGCTGCTTCTTCAAGAGCTTGCTAAACAAGGGTACATTATATTATAATATTACATAAACTTATTCCTTCCTCTTTATAGTGTGTGATGATGAATCTTTGTTTTTTCTACTTTTGATGTTGATGGTGTTATATATATATATATAGGTTCTCTGATCTGACTGGAACAGATTATAGTGAAGGAGCAATTAACCTTGCTCGAAGCCTTGCTAATCGTGATGGATTTACTGGAATCAAACTATTAGTTGATGATGTTCTTGAAACAAAATTGGATAAAAAGTTTGAGCTAGTTATGGATAAGGGAACTTTAGATGCTATTGGTCTCCATCAAGATGGACCCATTAAAAGGTATGTTACTATGTACTTTACAAAATCACCAAAATAGGTGGAGTGGAAGTGGAGGCTTTTTACATAATTCTTCCACTTAAGCAAATTGATTCATCCACATAAAATTTACCACCGAATCTTGAGAATTAGAGGTTAATTTTGTTTAAATTACAGGATTATGTATTGGGAGTCTATATCAAGACTTGTAGCTCCTGGTGGACTATTAGTAAGTTACAATGTGTTTTCTTTTTTTTTTACTCATATATATATTTAATGTTTTTGATTTTGATGAATATCATAATTTTGTTTAGGTGATTACATCGAGCAATAATACTAAAGAGGAATTGGTGCAAGAAGTGGAGAATTTTAATCAAAGAAAGATTGGGGAGGTGGAAGAAGAAGAAGAAGAAGGAAAGGGGGGTTTATTGTGGTACTTGGATCATATTCGTTCATATCCAACTTTTATGTTTGGTGGATCAGTTGGGTCTCGTGTTGCAACTGTTGCATTTTGTTTTAGGTAAATGGATCTCAACATATATGTCTTAACTGCAGATGGTGTTTTGTGTTTTGTTAGGGGGATTGATATGATGTAAAAGTTAATGTAGAAAGAATTACTTTGTATGGAATCTAACAAACAAGTGCTTGATTGGCTTTTTGATGTGTTTATTGTAAGTGGTTTCTTGTTAAGAACCTTGCAAATTGCAATACTACTATAATTTCAAATCAACGTAAGGTGTACATAATGGCTTTTTTTTTTGGATTAAACTTCATTTTTTTTTTTCCTAAAGGGTTTAGTTCATTTTTGGTCACTTAACTTTTGGTTTTGTGCTCCTTTGGTCACTTAGCTTTTTTTAAGTTTTAAAAGGTCATCAAATTTTTGGCTTTGTGTTCATTTAGTTATTTAATTTTTGTTTTTGTCATATTTTGTCACCAAATTTTTAAAATTGTGCTTATTTAGTCACTAAACTTTTAAATTTTTTAAAAGTTTTAAAAGTTTAGTGACTAAATGAGCACAATATTAAAAGTTAGGTGATTAAATGAGCACAAATCTAAAAGTTAAGTGACTAAACCAAAAGTTAAGTGATTAAATGAGTACAGTTCATTTAGTTATTTAACTTTTGTTTTTGTCATATTTTGTCATCTAACTTTTAAAATTGTGCTCATTTAGTCACTAAACTTTTAAATTTTTTAAAAGTTTAGTGACTAAATGAGCACAATATTAAAAGTTAGGTGACTAAATGAACACAAATCTAAAAGTTAAGTGATTAAATGAGTACAAAGTCAAAAGTTTGTTTACTTTTTAAAATTTAAAAATAATTAAGTAACCAAATGAACATAAAACCAAAAGTTAATTTATCAAAAATGACTTAAACCCTTTTCTAAAATAGTCAGCTATATTTCTCTCCTTACCTTTTTTTTTTTTTTTTTTTTTTTTTTTTTTTTTTTTTTTTTCCTTCTATTAGCCATTTTAGAGGGTTTCCGGTGCTTTTTTATTTCTTTTTAAAAAAAAAAGCATCAAAATTTTCATTTTTGAAAAACTGATGTTTGGACCATTTTTTTTTTGTTTTGACTTGTAATTTATATTTTTAAAAATTAAAAGTTATGTGAATTGGGAAAATTGACCTTTCATGTGTTGTGGGATGATCGAGTTGGAAAGAAAATGATGGAATGAATAAACTCCCTCCACAATCCACCCTAAGAAAGTATTGGAGAAAAGATATATAGTATAACATTCACACAAAATATAAAAAAACAAAAATAAATATCTTTTAGATAGGATAAACCTGACCCACCTTCATCTCTGCAGGATTTAGCAGAAAACCACACGTACCATGAGAGCTGTCCAAAGCAACTTCATTTTGTTAAGAGAAATCAGATACTTTGTACATAATGATAAATGTCAAGAAAATGGATTACGAAATGAATCTTTGAATAGGAAGATAACTAAGAACAAAATACAGGTTACAGGTGGATATTTAAATTTTCTTTTGTTTATTCTTGTTGCTATATGTCATTGAATAATATCACGAATAAAAACCTTTAATCGATAAACAATATAGAGATCAAAAGTACCTTTAAAAACACAACAATTTTGTTAGAATTATATATATATATATATATATATATATATATATATATATATATATATATATATATATATATATATATATATATATATATATATATATATATATATATATATATATATATATATATATATATATATATATATATATATATATGGAATGGTTCAAATGAAAACCTCAAAATGTTAAGAACCCTAAAAATCATTTTTTAAATGTTTTCTTTAAAGATATTTTAGACAAATTAAACATTAAAATTATATAAAACAAACTTTTTCATTCTCTTATTTACAATTAGTTGCCACTTATTCTTGGAAGTTGCCGGACCACCATCAGACCGCTGTCGGGCCGATGTCGGACCACCGCCGGACTAACATCAAGTTCAATTATATTTTCAGGTCATATTCACAGCTTAATAAAACAAATATTACAGTTCTAATTTATTTGGTAATACTTTTTAATACATACCCTTTTACTTTTGCAACCAAACATACAGAATATTAATAAAAAATAGATTTATGCCTTGACAAAGTCAATTTTTCTTTTCCTAAATTTTAGATTTCCTTAAAAAATTTGTCGTGTGTAATGCGTATTCACAGTTTAAAATTTTCATATTCACAGTTTAATCAACATATTAATTCACTAATACACAACTATATTTTCATGCATACATTCATTCATATTTTAGAGCAAAATTTATATAAAATATACAACTTAATACAGTCCATTTATAGTTTAATACACAAAAATTCACAACTTAATACAATCCATTTTACAATAATTCAAAAATTCAAAGAAGATAAACTCAAACTCTACCATCACCACCAACTACAATACGACATCACCACCCACAATTGTCACCATCGCAATCATCTTTCCTTCTAAATCAAATATGTATATAAAATCGTTAATTAACAACTTAAATATTATATTTATAATTTAGTAAACCAATTAATTCACTTATTATAAGTTTACTGCAAAATAATTATAAAACTAATATCTTCTTACATATTTATACAACACAAAAAATAAATATATTCACAAGAAAACTAAAAAAAACATTCTCACGTAAATCATTTATATTTTAACATAAAATTCATTATAAATTCACAGTTTAATACAGTCAATTAACAGTTTAAACAGAAAAATCATAAATTAATGCAATTAATTCACATTTTTAAACACAAAAATAACAATGTAATACAAAAAATTCACAATTTAATACAGTTAATGCATAGTTTAAATAAAAAATTCATAGATAATGCAGTTAATTCACAGTTTAAAGCATAAAAATTATAGCTTAATACATAAAATTGACAACTTATTACAATACATTCATAATTTAATACACAAAAGTATAAATTCACATCCATATTATCAACCTAAAATTCTTAATACAATCAATTCACAGTTTAATACACAAATTCACAACTTAGTATAATAAATTTGATGTTTAATACATAAAAATTATACATTCATTACTATATTCTCAAATTAAAACTCATATTTCAAAACTTTACTTCACAGTTTAATAAAGCAGTTTATGAAACTCATTTAAAGTGTTCACAACTTAAAGACACTTTTCAAATTTTATAATTTCATTCACACAAATCATCAAACACCTTGTGTGCATCAAAAAAACCATTCACAATACTTATACAACTCAAACTATTCATAAATACAAAAAAAAAAACACGGTGGAATTTAGGTTATTCAAATATTAATACATAAGTTTTATACACTTATTCACAACTTAATGTATAACAAACACTATTTACAGTTTCAAATTTTCATTCATGCAAATCATCAAACACATTGTGTGCATCATGAAATGTTTCTTGATTCTGATTTTTACTAAGCCTTTTAACACATAATAGGTAGCAAAAATGGAGTAAGATGTAAAACACAATAAATAAACATGAAGATAATTGTACAGAGGTTAAAAAAACACTCATATAAGCTCATCATAATATACCTGATGTTAAGAAGATGATGAGTGACACAATGGTTGTAACACCACCACCAAATCTTAATGATCTTGCTTTGCCACTCGCAAGATCTCATATATCTGGTCTCGTCGGATGTTTGTGCTCGTGTAACTGGCCTCGTCAATAGTCAGTGACATTGTAATCGTCGTTGGTGGTGGCGATTAGTAGCAAAACTTACAGATTTGGAGGAGGAAGACACTACTGGTGGTTCTATAGTGGTTGAATGGTGGTGGATCTCATAGATCTAGAGTGGAAATCGCACATCTAGATGGTGGCACAGGTGTCGGCTTGGATTCCACCGGAATTCCTTTGTCTGAACATTAGATTTTCTCGGAAATCCTTCCACGTCTCGAGATCCCATCAGAACTTCTTCCACATCACGAGATCTAGCTGAAAAACTTATAGATCTGAAGGAGGAAATTGTAGATCTAGCGTCAAAAATCAAAGATCTGGAGGTGGATCTCGTAGATCGGTGGTGGAGACATCGTCACTGGTGGTGGTGGTGGTGAAGTCGCCGTCACCGGTGGTGGCAGTGGTGCAACAAGCGATGAGAGTGGTGGTGTTCATCAGATTGGTGGTTGGAGGATATAAATGAAGGTTTTTGCTCTAAATGTTAAAAGGGAAGTTGAAGTTAATAAATTTTAGATGCATCAGGTAATGGTTCTTATTCTTTTTTGGTTCTCATCTGAACCTTTACCTATATATATATATATATATATATATATATATATATATATATATATATATATATATATATATATATATATATATTCAAATAAAAATTTCTACAGATTAGAAATTTTGAAAACCAACCATTCATACTTATTAAACTGTGAATATAATTATATAAACCATTCATAGTCATTAGGCTGAAATTTAAATAACACCAAAATTACAGGCATTTTTTCCGTCCTATTTACACTTTAATATATCATTTATAGATCATTCACTGCTTAATACACACATTTATAATTAAGCAATGACGTTGGTGGTTGTTTCTACCGGTAATATGAGGCAACTATAAGGGGAGGAAAGAGGAGGTGGTTAGGCCACTGTTGGTGGGCGAGTTTAATACACACATTCATAGTTTAATACAAAACATTCAAAGTTTAAAAACTCTTGTTCGGTGTGCATAATGTTTATGAAGGAATTGAAATTTGTCAAAGTAATGGAATATGTCAAAAATTAGAATCAAATTCCATATCCTGTTTAGTTGGCCATATATGAAATTGGAATCAAATTCCGCGTCCCGTGTGTTGTGGCAGAAGTGGTGGTAGTGGCGGCAATGGTGGTGGCAGATGTGTTGGTGGCTGTGGTTGATGGTAGTTACGGTGGTGGTGAACGGTGGCAGTGATGGAGGTGGCGGAGGTAGTGGCGGTGCTAGTGACATTGGTAGCAGTGGTGGTAGGTGTTGGTGATGGAGGTGTTTGTATAATATGGCAAGTTAATGAAATTTACTTTCCTTCCTTGATGGATAGTTAAACTCATTTATGATCCAATTTCTTATGAAAACTTGAACCAAACATGGGAAAGTGGTAGAATTGGATCTTAATTTTTCATAAATCTAAGGGATTATTGCTAACCAAACATACCCTTAAAGGCATTTTATCAAACAATTTATGTGCATCTTATTTCCAAAATTTCTTTCTCTAAATGTAACATCTTGTTTTGGGGCTAGAAGTTTTTAGTTTTTGGTAAAAATAAAATTCTAATTTAAGAATAAAAATAAATAATAAAATAAAAATAAATAATGAAAATGTGAGGAAATGATAAAAATAATAATAAAAGTCTTATCATTAGTTAATATATATTTATAAAGTAATAAGATTTTAGTGTCATACGAATTAAATTTGCAAGAAGGGCCAATTATGTCGATCAGCTGAAACTTAAGTTTGACTTGTGAGTTAACCATCTAATGACTTGAACTAAGTTTTTGTGAGGTTAGGGTGTGATGGACCATTTTGGAAGTTATTGAAGTTCCTTAGCTAGTTTGGAGACATTTTGAAAGTTTTTTGCAAGGAAGGACTAAAAGTGTATAAGCGACCAAAGATTTTTCTATTTCAAGTCATCTTCTTCCCTCATTCTCCCCAATCACGATTTTAGTCCATCCCCTCTCCTTAAACTACTTCCTAAATCCATGGTGCCTTGGTAATTGAAGATCCTACTTGAAGCTTAGTAATATTCTTTCTCAAACTAGCACCTAAATGTAGTTCTTCTTCTTCTTTTCCTCTTCAAATTTGTGTTAATGGCTATAAGAACCTTCAAGTATGATTTCTATGACATCCCCAAAATCTCGGCCAGAAAAGACCGATTTTCATTTATGCTTTTAAATATTTTCAGAGTAAATCCTTTTGATTTGAAAGAGTTGCGGAATTTGTTCCCAAAACAAAACATGATAAAATAATATTTATCAAAGCATTTCATCAAGAGATGCATTTCATTATATAATCAAAACTCGGGATGTCATGTTCCGATACAGACCACAAAGCATAAACGATAAACATTACAAGTCATTCAACAAATATATACATATACAGACTTGTAAACAAAACAACAAGATGATCCATCCATCTTACGCCCTTGTGCCACTTCCTGTAATACAAATAAAACTGAGTGGGTCAGGCTTGGGAGCCTGGTGAGCATATAGGGTTTTCAACCCACAATAAATAAGTTATATTTAATTTCACCAACCAATCACTATCCCGATTACCCATTCCCGTTATCCTTACTTTACGTCCCTAAAACAACTATCTCAAGGGACCTAATCTAGGATTTTCATCGGGACGGACATCACTGCGAAGGGGTTTCCTCAACAATAGATATCCTAAAGGCAACCATGAGGGGGATAGAGTACACCGGTGAACACATCGTTCACAACACCTACAGGTTATGAACCTGCTAGTGTTCCACTGGACTGTCTAGAAAGAGTCCGTGGTCGTTATCCATACTCCGCTGAATAACTAGATCAACAACAACAACAACATCGAGGCCTCTCATCTGTTTATTACACACCAACTATCTACCCATGTTCTACCCAACATATTAGTAGATAAGAATATATATTTTCATACGTAGTTTAAAGAAAACTTGTATAGCATGATTTAATCAACACATATGTCACATAACAGATGAGGCACACACACATAACACATATCTCATAAAGAAATAAGCAGATCTATAAGATAGAAGAGAGTGAATACTCATTCACACATAACACAACCAAATATATACACATAGCACGTATTTTTATATAAAATACTTCGTATTATTGTATTAGAAGAAATAACTACACACTCACTTGATCAGAAGACGATCCGACAACACTACGGCTTATAGAAGTAGTATTCCTCAGCAGATCTGGAAGATCTCTTCGAAAATCGAACTTCTCGCGGGCAGAGCTTCGACTCGGGAACCGCGCTTCTCGGGATCTTCGGGATCTCGGGACTTGCCTCGGGGCTAGAGTATGATACCGGGACTTCGGGGTAGCTTCGGCACGAAAAACGATGCAAAAGACTAGAGAGAAGAGAAGAAAATGAACAACAAAAGAGGCTGCCTTCGGATCCTTTACATAGAGGCTGGAGCCTCGGAGTACGCGGGGCGTACAGGCGTACGCAGCGCGTACGCGTCCGAAATCGTCACTGCATGCGTCATCCGAAGTGTCGACACTATCGGAGTTACGCGATAGCGTAACCTCGTACGCGGGGCGTACTCCGGATTACACCGGTGACACGGCTTCGGATAATACCTTCGATTTATAATTAAATTTAATTACTAAATGATTAATAAACTTCGGAAATTCATAACTTCTTCATACGAACTCCGTTTTCGACGTTCTTTATATCCACGCGAAGGTGAGACCATGCTCTACGACTTTCGTTTAGACTCCGTCGGCTAATTTTGACTTTATTTTTATTAATTATTTTTAATAGGCCGCGACAGAAACTTTCGTTATAAATTTATAACTTCTTCGTTTGATGTCCGTTCTCGCCTAACTTTTTATCGCTTCGATACCAACAATGAGATCTTTGATTCTCATTTAGATTGCTTCGGCTAAAAACCGCTCGATCTCAATTCGAGTATTTCAGGCTGTATACCGCTAAGCCGGAACTTCGATAAATCATAACTTCCTCATACGAAGTCAGATTTGGGCGTTCTATATATATTCGGAAACCTCGTTTCAACTACTACAACATAGATCAAAGATATTAAGTTTATTTTACACTTAAATTTTGACGCTTATTTTTATTCGTAATTAATCAAACCACATAATACTCAAATAATACATTCTTATTATTTCAAAACGGGTTACAAAGGTTAACCTAGACTATTATATTGCTAAATATGGCAAGCCCGGAAACACAGGCGTTACAATTCTCTCCACCTTAGAATGATTCCGTCCCCGGAATCACACATCAACAAACAAATGCGGATAGCGACCCATCATGTCACTCTCCGTCTCCCAGGTGAGATTCGGCCCATTCGTGTGTTTCCATCGGACAAGCACTAACCCAACCATTTTGCGTCGCAACTTCTTAGTCTTTCGGTCAACAATTGCCTCTGGTTCTTCAATCAACCTTTTGTTCTCATCAATTCTCAATTCAGAAATTGGAATTATGTCGGGAACTTCTCCCGTGAACTTCCTCAAATAACACACATGAAAAGTGTTATGAATTCCATTCAGTTCTTTTGGTAGTTCGAGCTTGTAAGCTTGGTTCCCAATCCTCTGAAGAACTTTAAACGGTCCAATAAACCTTGGACTTAACTTTCCCCTTTTACCAAATCTTATAAGTCCCTTCCACGGCGAGACTTTAAGCAAAACCGAATCTCCAACTTCAAAAGTCATCGGTCTTCGCTTTTTGTCAGCATAGCTCTTTTGACGATCCTGAGCCGCTAACATTCTTTCCCTAATTATTTTCAACTTTTCAGCAGTTTGATGAACCAACTCTGGTCCCATAAACTGGTTTTCCCCAGCCTCAAGCCAACAAGACGGCGTACGACACTTCTGTCCATACAAAGCTTGGTAAGGTGCCATCTTAATGCTCGAGTGGAAACTATTATTATAGGAAAATTCTACCAACGGTAAATGTTCATCCCAATTACCTAGGAATTCCAGAGTACATGCTCTCAGCATATCTTCAAGTGTTTGTATCGTTCGTTCGCTCTGACCATCAGTCTGCGGATGGTAAGCTGTACTTAAACACAACTTGGTACCCAATTCCTCTTGTAGACTTTTCCAAAACCTCGATGTGAAACGGCTATCACGATCCGACACAATCGTTAACGGAACACCGTGAAGCCTCACAATTTCCTTCACGTAAGAATTCGCAAGCTTATCCATAGACCATTTCTCCCTGGCCGCTATGAAATGCGCACTCTTAGTGAATCGATCAACGACCACCCAAATCATGTCGTGACCATTCTTTGTTCTGGGCAGTTTAGTGACAAAATCCATAGCAATGTCTTCCCACTTACCCATAGGCACAGGCAAAGGTTCTAAACTCCCGTACGGTTTCTGATGTTGTGTCTTGACTCTCGCACAAGTCACACACTCGGCCACATACTTTGCAACATCAAGCTTCATCGTCGGCCACCAGTAGTAGGGTTTCAGGTCCCTATACATTTTAGTGCTACCCGGATGAATCGAGTACATGGTCTTGTGAGCTTCTTCCATCAGAAGATCTCTGACTCCTCCTGTCTTAGGTATCCAAATCCGATCTTGGAACACCTTCAGTCCATGACTGTTTACACCGAACACCAACGTTTTGCCCAAACGTTCCTCCTTTCTGTCATTCTTCTCAGAAGCTTCGCTCTGAGCTTTCTTTATACTTTCCAAAATAGTTGAGACAACTTCAATTCTCAACGCTCTTGGCCTTTTCCTTTCGGGATTGACTTTCCGACTGAGAGCATCAGCAACAACATTAGCTTTACCGGGGTGGTAAAGTATCTCGCAGTCATAGTCTTTAAGTAATTCTAGCCAGCGTCGTTGCCTCATATTCAATTCTTTCTGATTAAAGAGGTATTGGAGACTCTTATGATCAGTGAAAAGTTTGCACTTCATGCCATAGAGGTAATGCCTCCATATTTTCAGAGCGAAAACTACCGCTGCCAACTCCAAATCATGAGTCGGGTAGTTCTTTTCATGCTCCTTCAGCTGTCGAGACGCATATGCTATCACCTTTTCTCTTTGGGTCAAAACACAACCCAAACCAACACCAGACGCATCGCTATAGACAGCGAAGTCTTCAACTCCATCGGGTAGAGAAAGTATCGGTGCCTCGCATAGCTTCTCCTTTAGCTTCTCAAATGCTTCCTGATGCTTCTCACCCCAAGCATAAGTAGCTCCTTTGTGGGTCAAAGCTGACAATGGACTAGCGATCGAAGAAAAGCCTTGGATAAACCTTCGGTAATATCCAGCTAATCCTAAAAAGCTTCGAATCTCCGTGGGACTTTTCGGTTGTTCCCACTTCGTCACAGCTTCGATCTTCGCTGGATCAACCATTATCCCTTCTTGGTTGACCACGTGACCCAAGAATTGGACTTCACGAATCCAAAAATCACATTTGGAGAACTTAGCATACAGCTTCTCCTTCTTCAAGACTTCTAACACTTCTCGCAAGTGTCTGCCATGCTCCTCCTGGCTTTTCGAGTAAATCAGAATGTCGTCTATGAACACTATCACGGATTTATCAAGGAACGGGTTACAAACCCTATTCATCAAATCCATGAACGCTGCTGGAGCATTGGTTAGTCCAAACGACATAACCAAGAACTCGTAGTGTCCATATCTAGTTCTGAATGCAGTCTTCTCGATATCTTGCTCTCTTACTTTTAGCTGATGATATCCTGACCTAAGATCGATCTTCGAGAAATAGCTCGAACCTTGCAATTGATCAAACAGGTCATCAATCCTCGGCAACGGATATCTATTCTTTATTGTTGCCTTGTTCAGCTCTCTGTAATCGATGCACATTCTCATACTTCCATCTTTCTTCTTTACAAATAACACCGGAGCTCCCCAGGGCGATGAACTAGGTCTAATGAAACCGTTGTCCAATAACTCCTGAAGTTGCATCATTAGCTCCTTCATCTCCGTCGGTGCTAATCGATAAGGTGCTTTCGCAATTGGCGTTGTTCCTGGCAACAAGTCAATACGAAATTCCACTTGTCGATCAGGCGGTAATCCAGGAAGATCTTCGGGAAATACTTCCGGATAATCACACACCACTGGAATATTCTGCATCACCTTCTTTTCCTTCTTAGCATCAATCACGAATGCTAAATACGATGTACACCCCTTGGTCAAACATTTTCTGGCTTTCATCAACGAAATGATTCCAGAATTTACTCTGCGTTTATCTCCATACACCATAAACGAATCTTTCCCAGGCGGGTTTACTTTAACTATCTTTTTCTTGCATAAAATTTCGGCATCATTGACGCTAAGCCAATCCATTCCCAATACGATGTCGAAACCATTAAGTTCGATAGGCAATAATTCCTCGTGGAACTTATTCCCATTCAGATCAATTAAGATGCTTTTCATGCGATAGCTAACAGGTACAAACTTGCCACTAGCAACTTCGACTAATAAAGCATTATCTAGTCTAACAACAGGCAAAGCTAGCTTTCTACCAAATTCATGCGATATAAAGGAGTAGTTGGCTCCAGAATCAAATAAAATTTGGGCAGGCAATTCGTTAACGAGAAAGGTACCTGAAGCGACATCAGCTTCATCTTTAGCAGCTTCCAGTGTCATCTGGAATGCTCTCGCCTTTGGCTTTGGCGGAATGTTGGGTCTAGCTGCCTCCTTCTTTTTCGGGCAGTCCCTCGACATATGACCCTCCTCACCACAACCATAGCAAACTTTCTTTGTGAGGTTACACTCATTGGCATAGTGCCCTGGTTTTCCACACTTGTAGCATGTGTTCGCCACCTCACATTTTCCATGATGCTTCTTCTTACATTTGTCGCACCATTTCGCTTCACCTCCACCTCCCCTCGAACCAGACTTCGAGAACTTGTTTTTCTTGTTGGACCCTGAAGTTCCATCGAACTTCCTCTTTTCTCCAACATCTATTCTTTCCAGACCCTTTTCCTTCTGCTGGGCCTCCACATTCTTAGCTGCACGAACAGCCGTTTTTAGAGTGGTTGCCATTTTGACTGTCGGACCAAAGTCAGCAGGCAGTCCGTTAGCAAACCTCTCAATCTTGGAGAGTTCCGTCGGCACTAGGTACGGAAACAACTTCATCTTCTCAGTAAATGCAGTAGCATAGTCATCTATGCTCATCTTCCCTTTCTTCAAGTTTTGGAACTCATTGTTCAGATCAATCAGATCTATCTCTGAACAATACTGCACCCTCAGCTGTTCCAAGAACTCCTCCCATGACATTTTCAGGGCTTCTCCTCGTGGCATAGTATCTGCCAACAACTTCCACCAACTCAAGACTCCAGTCTTCAGTTGTCTAACCGCAAATACGGTTTTCTGTTTGTTGCTACAGTCGCAACTTTCAAATACCATCTCCATTTCGGAGATCCAATCCATTATCTCAACAGGCTTTGGGCTCCCAGAAAGACTTGGCGGTTTGGCGCCCAAGAAATTCTTGTACATACGCCCATCCTTGTTGTTTCTCCTTTCTGGATTGTTCCTTCGTTCCTCTTGAGTCCCAACTTGACTCACCATGCGACTATTGTTCCCTTCCTCCGATTGCTCGGGAATCAATTCCGGTTCCTCAATAGGTATGATAGGTTCATCCCTATTATTATGCAACATTTGTCGCATCTCCTCCCTTTGTTCGGCTAGCATAGCCCGAATCATGGCTTGCACCGCAACCATTGTTATTGGTTCTGGTGCTGCTGCTACAACAGGTATTTGCTCAATCACTGGCGGTTGATTCCTGTTTTCATCTGCGTTTCCAACGCCACTCCTCGTTCTCACCATTTTTGATCTACACACCGAATAATGTGAAATTAGATCCTCATTCACGATAGATATTCAAATCATCCTTATCACTCCGAAACGATTACATGCTAGTTCTAATATCGTATACATACGCTTAGAATCCTACACACATAAGGTTTCCAGATCCGGTCGGCAACAGACCGTAGATCCGAACAAATAATTTCATATATGGCAACATATAACATTTAGCACATAAAAGCATTTTAGGCAACTTTCCTAAAATAAACTAGTGCTCGTGTCTAAAAATCCAACAGACACACATCTCAAAATTCCACTTAGCATTCTAAGTTTAAGTCTAGAAATCCTACAAATTCCTAGTTCGCTTAAACTAATGCTCTGATACCAACTATGACATCCCCAAAATCTCGGCCAGAAAAGACCGATTTTCATTTATGCTTTTAAATATTTTCAGAGTAAATCCTTTTGATTTGAAAGAGTTGCGGAATTTGTTCCCAAAACAAAACATGATAAAATAATATTTATCAAAGCATTTCATCAAGAGATGCATTTCATTATATAATCAAAACTCGGGATGTCATGTTCCGATACAGACCACAAAGCATAAACGATAAACATTACAAGTCATTCAACAAATATATACATATACAGACTTGTAAACAAAACAACAAGATGATCCATCCATCTTACGCCCTTGTGCCACTTCCTGTAATACAAATAAAACTGAGTGGGTCAGGCTTGGGAGCCTGGTGAGCATATAGGGTTTTCAACCCACAATAAATAAGTTATATTTAATTTCACCAACCAATCACTATCCCGATTACCCATTCCCGTTATCCTCACTTTACGTCCCTAAAACAACTATCTCAAGGGACCTAATCTAGGATTTTCATCGGGACGGACATCACTGCGAAGGGGTTTCCTCAACAATAGATATCCTAAAGGCAACCATGAGGGGGATAGAGTACACCGGTGAACACATCGTTCACAACACCTACAGGTTATGAACCTGCTAGTGTTCCACTGGACTGTCTAGAAAGAGTCCGTGGTCGTTATCCATACTCCGCTGAATAACTAGATCAACAACAACAACAACATCGAGGCCTCTCATCTGTTTATTACACACCAACTATCTACCCATGTTCTACCCAACATATTAGTAGATAAGAATATATATTTTCATACGTAGTTTAAAGAAAACTTGTATAGCATGATTTAATCAACACATATGTCACATAACAGATGAGGCACACACACATAACACATATCTCATAAAGAAATAAGCAGATCTATAAGATAGAAGAGAGTGAATACTCATTCACACATAACACAACCAAATATATACACATAGCACGTATTTTTATATAAAATACTTCGTATTATTGTATTAGAAGAAATAACTACACACTCACTTGATCAGAAGACGATCCGACAACACTACGGCTTATAGAAGTAGTATTCCTCAGCAGATCTGGAAGATCTCTTCGAAAATCGAACTTCTCGCGGGCAGAGCTTCGACTCGGGAACCGCGCTTCTCGGGATCTTCGGGATCTCGGGACTTGCCTCGGGGCTAGAGTATGATACCGGGACTTCGGGGTAGCTTCGGCACGAAAAACGATGCAAAAGACTAGAGAGAAGAGAAGAAAATGAACAACAAAAGAGGCTGCCTTCGGATCCTTTACATAGAGGCTGGAGCCTCGGAGTACGCGGGGCGTACAGGCGTACGCAGCGCGTACGCGTCCGAAATCGTCACTGCATGCGTCATCCGAAGTGTCGACACTATCGGAGTTACGCGATAGCGTAACCTCGTACGCGGGGCGTACTCCGGATTACACCGGTGACACGGCTTCGGATAATACCTTCGATTTATAATTAAATTTAATTACTAAATGATTAATAAACTTCGGAAATTCATAACTTCTTCATACGAACTCCGTTTTCGACGTTCTTTATATCCACGCGAAGGTGAGACCATGCTCTACGACTTTCGTTTAGACTCCGTCGGCTAATTTTGACTTTATTTTTATTAATTATTTTTAATAGGCCGCGACAGAAACTTTCGTTATAAATTTATAACTTCTTCGTTTGATGTCCGTTCTCGCCTAACTTTTTATCGCTTCGATACCAACAATGAGATCTTTGATTCTCATTTAGATTGCTTCGGCTAAAAACCGCTCGATCTCAATTCGAGTATTTCAGGCTGTATACCGCTAAGCCGGAACTTCGATAAATCATAACTTCCTCATACGAAGTCAGATTTGGGCGTTCTATATATATTCGGAAACCTCGTTTCAACTACTACAACATAGATCAAAGATATTAAGTTTATTTTACACTTAAATTTTGACGCTTATTTTTATTCGTAATTAATCAAACCACATAATACTCAAATAATACATTCTTATTATTTCAAAACGGGTTACAAAGGTTAACCTAGACTATTATATTGCTAAATATGGCAAGCCCGGAAACACAGGCGTTACAATTTCTCTCTCTATCTATGGTGTTCTTATGAAATATATGTTCTAATTTCACTCCATGTTCATCTCCAAGCTCCAACTAACTAATAGCTATGAGATTTGGATAATTGGAGATGTTTTGATGGGTATTCTAACCCCTAGATGGTGAAATCTGAATCCAATGCTATTTTCCTAGTTATGAGCTTGATTTGTGCATAATGAATGTATTTAACTTCAAATCTATGATCTATTTGTCAATTTGTGACTTATGGTGAGATTTACTTGATGTTTGGTTCAAATCCAACATTTGTAGTGATAATATAGGTGGTTTCCATTCTAGGAATCATAGATCCAATTTTGGTGAACCAAATTATGTTACAAAGTGTTTTCCATTCTTAGATGATGCTTCTTATTCCAAAGATCTAAGTCACTTTGTGATTCATGTTTGAATTTGGTATTTGTTAAACTTAGATGAGAAGTTGAGTTTCCTTAAAGTTCATATGAAGATTTGAACTCAATAGATGAGTGAAAAAGCTTCATGACTTCTTAATTCCATGTGTTTTAAGTTGTAGAAATCATGTTTGGTCTTGTTGTTTACAATTTGTCATTCACATATAGTGAATTGGTACATTTTGAGCTCCATATCCCATTTGTCTTCTAATTAGAATTGTGGATTGAAGTTTGGAGCTTGAATTAGCACACTTACCTTGGAACACTTGTCCCTAAAATGAATATTCTACTTGTGTTTTTCCTTTTGTGCTATGTTATACGTATGTATATTATTTGAAAATATATGTTTTTCTTTCTTGTTGTGATAGTTTATTATTCGGGGACGTCCTTTCGAATTAAGGACATGTTTTGAGAAATTGATTTATTGTGGAGGGTTAAACTTACTCTTTAGTATTATGGGTACAAATGCCCTTTTTGTTATATTGAAAGTTACTAGGATCATGTATCCTATATTATTGTTTTTTGTGTTTTGAAACTATTTAACACATACTTGATTGCTAGTTGCCCATATGGAGATTATTTGTGCATTCATGAAATTATAATTTCCACAAATGCTTTTGATCAATATAAAGCAAAAGAGCTTATTTTGAGAAAAGAGATTTTTGGCATCCTACTTGTTGCATACATGCATATCATGCTAGTATGGGTGTGACTTTGTGGTCCCGGGTACCTAAATAGACATTTGTTGTTGCTTGTTATTTGATAATCCTCACGTGCACGAGTAGAGGATCGCTACCCCTCGTGTGCCATAGGTTGGATGGTTCCTAGTTCTTGGTTTGGTTTGGTTTGGTGTAAGGGACACTCAACAATTTTTTCTATCGTGCTTTTTTCACACTTGGTCATCATTACCTTATTGTCGGAGGTGAGTACAAAATTTGGCTTTCTGTCATGAGTACTACACATATGACGTTTGTTGTAACCTGGACCTTGAGATTGACAATGGGCTGGGAGTAGTTGCATGCATTGCATCCTATATATTGTGATTGATCTTGTTTTACCCCTTTGTTACTATGAGTCGTATTTTCTCCTTTTGGAAACTTAAATGTTTTATGGAAACCTTTTCGGCATGTAAGACCCTTATTATTTTTGGATTATAAATCCAATTTCTTATATTGCTTTAGATGTATTGGAAATATTGAATGTGAAAATGTTGATTTCTATCATGATTTAGCTCACTCGAGCATTTAATAGTTTGTATATTGTATTTTGTTTTGATTATTGAGAGGCGCTACTCTGCGTACAACCACTTGGTATTGTTTACTTATCAGCGAAGTTAATTTGGGTTCTGTCATAAATGGCAATGTATTTTGTCTTATTCTCATTTTACCTCTAAGCTAACCTTTGGTGTTGATTTGTTATTTTTTAAGAAGGTACGAGTTTGTACATTGGTGTATGAACCATAATGTTCATTCATACACCGTCCATAATGTCTAACCCTAAGATCGTAATCACTAGGCTTCTGCATAGCCTAACCCACTTGTTGATAAATTATTGCAGGTTACTAGATATTGTCAGAAGTTTATGAGACATATGAGCTTTAGATATTTAGAAGAATTTTGGTTTGTAATATTATCTTAAACCTTTGTTTTGATATCTATTGTAGCACTCTCGCTGAATTGTTGTATTAAACCATTAAATGTTTTGGAAATTTTTAATTGTGACGTTATTTGCACTTGAACTCTATAAAATATACTGAACTAAACTTTGGAAATTGTTTTTCTGCAAACTAAAACTCTGAAATTATTTTTAAAGATTTTATTAAAGGCTAATTTAAATAGGCCTATGCGAGGGGTGTTACACTAAATCATAGAAGACATAGATCTAAAATATCAACAAAGCAAACATGAACATTAGAAGAAATGTTTCTCATGAAAACTCATGATGGTTCTTGGTGGTGGTTGTAGTGACTTCATATTATCTGATATATCTCACATCTTCAAGTCTCTTAGGTGCCACTAACTCCAGATTATACACTTTCATATAGTAGAGGTTTTCAATCATGAAACAATGGATTTTATGTTTTGGCGTGGGTGCTCAACGGTGAAGACTATAAGGAAAACTATGCACTCAGATAGATCTAAATATGGTAATGAGAGGGAATGGTGAAAACAGTGATAAGTAGCAACAATAGTAGGTATCGACAATAATGGTGGTGGATATGAAGGTTGTGTGAGGAGGGAAGAGTGGCGACGATGCTAGGTAGTGATGATAGTAGGTAACAATGGCAGTGACAAGGGTGGTGATTGGTGGTGGTGGTAATTATAACACCTTTTGGTCGTGTATTTGAAAATTAACATTTAAAAACCCTTTCAGTTTTAAAATGAAATGTTTCAGAGTTTGAAAAGTTTTGCGGATAACAAATGTCCTAAAAAAATAATCCAGAAGTTTAGTTAATATAATAAAAGGTGTCAATCATAAGTATCATAACAAGGTTCAAATACTCACAAACCGAAAACACGCTTACATACTTTTGATTTCTTTTGAAAATTAGCGTTTCCCGTGTATGTATTTTTCATGTGTTACTTTTGAAAATTAGTATTTCTTGTGTAAAAATTTGTTTTCTTATTTTTTTTTTTTGTGAAAACCACTAAAACGTCGTTATATCTACACCAAAACTTAAAAAGTCATTATCCCATATGAAACCATGCGAATAAGTTCATGAAATTTTGGTTACTCTCTTGTATGATTTTGAAAGGTGATTTGATTTTCATGAACTCTAACAGGTAAAAACTCCTTTTTTTGTCTTGAATATATATTCTTCTGGATATATGTAACATCCCAAAAATCCAAGCAAAATTTTTATTTTTAAACATTAAACCGTACAAACGATTTGTTCCAAAACCAATCGAAATGAGTATATGTAATGCCCGTGTTTCTAGGCTAGACATTAATGATGATGTAATAGTCTAGGTCAACCTTTGTAATTTGTTTTGAAATAATAAGATGTATTATTTGAATATTATGTGTTTTATACTTAATTATTATAATTAAACGAATTAAGGATAAAAATAAGCGTCGAAAATAAATGCTAGATAACCGCAATATTTATGAAGAAAGTTGTAGTGGTTGAAATAAGGATTACGGAGATATAAAGAATAACGAAATCCAAGTTATAACGAAGAAGTTATGACATGTTGAAGTTTCGCGACAGAACCGACACGACGCTGTATGACGTAAAAAGTGAATTTACGATAAAGTGCTTTTTAGCCTTAGCAATCTAAACGAAAGTCGTAGTGTTCGTTAAACCGAGAGCGTGCATAAAAAGAACGCCCAAATCTGACTTTGTATGAGGAAGTTATGATTTTTCTAACTTTCAGCTTAACAATATGCAACCTGAAACTCGAACTTTAGATCGAGTGATTTTTAGCCGAAACAACCTAAACGAGAATAGAAGATCTTGTTGATTGTAGTTTAACGGTAAAAACACAGACGAAAACGGATATCGGATGAAGAAGTTATGATTTTTTAACGGACTTTTCCTGTCCCGACTTGTTAAAAATATAACTTTAAAAATAAAGTCAAAATTAGCCGACAGAGTCTAAATGAAAGTTGTAGAGCACGGTCTCACCTATGCGTGGATATAAAGAACGTAAAAAACGGAGCTCCTATGCGAAAGTTACGAATTTTTGAAGTTTGAAAATTCGGAGTACGCCCAGAGTACTCGTGTCCATGGTCCGAGATTGGCCACGTAGCCCTACTCCTTCGCATGAAAGACAAGTGTCATAGCCTTGACACGTCCGATATGATCCTTTCGTACGCTCAACGTACTCAATGTACGCCCAACGTACTGAATGAAGTAGGAGTACGCCCAACGTACCATAAATTGCCCAACGTAACTCGAGTTTTCAGCCCCTATAAATAGTGAACGAAGCCATTCGTATTTTTGTTTACAAAATTCACTCCTCTCACCCTCTACTTTCCTTTTTGCTACACTACCCCAAGCCTATTATATCATCCTAGCATCATAAGCAAGTCCCGGAGAGCCTGAAGATCCCAAGAAAAAGAGTTTTCGAGCCGAAACTCTACCTGCGTGAAGCCTGGTTTTTGAGAAAACATCCCGATTTCATTGTAAACGATCGTTTTAAGAAACGAAGTGCTTTCCGATTAGCGTTAAATCATGTGAGTGTATATTCACTTTCATCTTACACATAGATATGAAGTATTTTCTATAAAATACGTGCTATGTGTAATTATATTGTTTGTTTATTAGAGATGAGTGTTGAATAAATGTTTTATACAAGTTTTAAAATGTATATGTATTTTTATCTACAAATATGTTGGGTAAAACATGGGTAGATGAAATAGTTGATGTGTGTTAAAATGATGAGATGCCTCGATGTTGTTGTTGCTGTTGTTGTTGTTGTAGTCATCTAGCGGAGTATAGATGACGACCACAGATCTTTCTAGACAGTCCAGTGGAACGGTAGCAGTCTTGCAACCTGTAGGTGTTGGTGAACTATATGTTCGCTGGTGTACTCCATCCCCTCATGGTTGCCTTAAGGACATGTATGGCTGAGGAATCCGCTTAGCAGTAGTGTCCATCCTGATGATGATCCTTAGGCTAGGTCCCTTGTGATAGGTGTTTAGGGACGTAAAGTGAGGATAACGGGAACATGTAATCAGGGTTATTGTTGGTTGATGAAATTAATAAAATTTATTATTTGTGGGTTGAAAACCCTATATGCTCACCAGGCTCCCAAGTCTGACCCACTCAACTTTCTATATTACAGGTAGTGGACCTCAAGCATAGTTGGATGGTGACGAGGGATTTTTGGATTAAAGGCCAGTAGTTGTAAATAACTGTTGTAAGGCTTATAATATACTGTTTATGCTTTTGTTCTGTATCGGAACATGACATCTCGAGGTTTTGATATATCATGAAAATATATTTCTCTAAGAAATGCTTTGATAATTTTTTTATCATATGTTGTTTTGGGGACAAATTCCACAACATATTTTGGAAGATTACTCTGATTTTATTTTAAAAGCATAAACTAAATTGGTGTTTTCTGGCCGAGAAATTTGGGGATGTCATAGTTGGTATCAGAGCATTAGTTTAAGCGAACTATGAAGTTGTAGGATTTCTAGACTTAAACTTAGGATGCTAAGTGATGATCGTGAGATGAGTGTCTACCATATTTTAGACACGAGCACTAGTATATTTTAGGAAAGATGCCTAAAATACTTTTATGTGCTAAATGCTATATGTTTGCCATATATGATATTATTTGTTCGGATTCATGGTCTGTTGCCGACCGGATTTGGAAGCCTTATGTGTTTAGGATTCTAAGCGTATGACTACGATATTAGAACTAGCATGTATACGTTTCAGAGTGATAAGGAGAATTTAATATCTATCGTGAATAAAGATCTAAATTCGCCTTATTTGGTGTATAGATTATAATGGCAAGTACTCGAAGTGGAGCTGGAAATGCAAATAGAAACCAACAACCTCAACCCCAAGTGATGGAACAGGTGCCTATAGCAGAAGCTGCACCAGAACCGATCACAATGGCTGGAGTACAAGCCATGATTCATACGATGATGGCTGAACAAAGGGAAGAAATAAGGAAAATATTATTGAACAACAGGAGTGAACCTTCAATGCCTGTTGAACAACCGGAATTAAATGACGGTCAATTAGAGGAAGGAAATTATAGTAGATCTGGTGGTCAAACTGAACCGCTTGTGGATAGAAGGAATAACCAAGAGGAAGGAGTTGAGAAAAATGGATGCAAGTACAAAGATTTTATGACTTGCAAGCCATCAACTTTCACTAGAAAAGAAGATCCTGTCGGAGTAATGGACTAGATCTCGGAAATGGAATTAGCCTTTATGACATGTGGTTGCAAAGGCAAGTTACAAACCATATTTGCAGTGCGTCAGTTCAGAGGTGGCGCTGTTCACTAGTGGAACACTTTGGGGAAGACTCTAAGCCTTAATGAGCCACTACAACTGACTTGGGCAAAGTTCTTGGTGCAATTCAAGCGGAAGTACTTCTCTGCTCAAAATGTGCTTGAGCTAGAAAACAAATTTCTCACATTAAAGAAGGGAAGTATGACCATTAATGAATACACCAATAACTTCACGGACAAAATGGAGTTTTCTTTGCGTATTGTCCCAGATGAGCTGACCAAAATTGGCAGGTATGCAAAGGGACTTCCATGGGAGTATGTGGTGCTAGTGCATCAGGCACTTACTTTGGAGGTAGCTATCTGGGGTGCCAAGTCTGTTGAAGATATGATTAAGGGGAGAGCCGCCAACAAGGTTGAAGTTGGCAAAAAGAGAAAGTTTGAAGGAACTTCAGGTTCCAACAAAAAGAATAAGTTCTCGAACTCTGGTTCGAGGAAATTTGGAGGAGGAGCTGAAGCGAAATGGTGTGACAAGTGTAAGAAGAAACATGTTGGGAAATGTTGCGAGGAAGTCACTTGTTACAAATGTGGAAAGCCTGGGCATTATGCTAATGAATGCACCTTCAATAAGAAAGTATGTTATGGGTGCAATGAAGAGGGGCACATTTTGAAGGATTTCCCGAAGAAGAAAGAGGCAGCAAGGCCTAATCTCCGACCAAAGCCAAAAGCCAGAGCTTTCCAAATGACATTGGAAGCCGCTAAGGATGCAGCAGATGTCGCTTCAAGTAACTTTCTTGTAAATCGATTGCCTACCAATTTATTGTTTATTCCAGAGCGAATTACTCCTTTATATCACATAAATTTGGTGAAAGACTAGCATTGCCTATAGAAAAGCTTGATGATGCCCTAATTATAGAAGTTGCTAGTGGAAAATTCATACATGTTAGCGATTGTATTAGGAATATTGTCATCGACCTGAACAGAAACGAATTCCTTGAGAAGTTGTTACCCATTGAGTTGTATGGTTTCAACATCGTTCTAGGAATGGATTGGCTTAGCGCCAATGATGCCGAAATAATGTGCAAAAAAAAGATAGTAAGGGTAAACCCGCCTGGAAAAGAGATGTTTATGGTATACGGAGATAAGCGCAGAGTAAATTCTGGAATCATTTCCCTAATGAAAGCCATAAAATGTTTATCTTAAGGATGCACCTCATACTTGGCATTCAGATCTGTCTGACCCCACCAGATATCAGAACCCATACCCGACCGCAACGGGTCAACAATCCACGACTGTCATGAACGAATCTGGTGATCTCGCCAATGATCCTCTCAATTTTCCAATTCTCCTACCGTACATCCTCACTCTGAGCTTCCCTGATCAAGCTCACATGTGGAGAATCCACATATATTCTCATACAAGACGCCGAAACAGAAGATCCAGCCGACTTGCAGCTCAGGGCTTCTGCCACAACATTCGCTTTACCAGGATGGTAAAGGATCTCGTAATCATAATCCTTGGCTACGTCCATCCACCTACGCTGCCTCGTGTTCAGGTTCGGTTGATCCATGATATGTCTCAAACTCTTGTGGTCCATGTAGATGGTACATCGGACCCCATATAGGTAATGTCTCCAGATCTTGAGGACGAACACCACCGCTCCCAACTAAAGATCGTGCGCGGGATATCTCATATCATGCGGCTTCAACTGCCGCGACGCATAAGCTATCACCCGTCCTCTCTGCATGAGGAACGCTCCTAGTCCGATGATAGATGCATCACAGAAGACCACAAAATCCTCAACTCCATCCTGGAGAGTCAAGACTAGAGCCTCGCAAAGTGCTGCCGAAGGGTCTGAATTCCGTCTGCTGCTCAGGGCCCCATCGAAAATCCACCCCTTTCCTCGCCAGACAAGTGAGGGGTACCACAATATTGGAGAATTCCTAAATAAATCTCCGGTAGTACCCTGCCAACTTAAGACACTCCTAATATCTGAGGGAGACTTCAGAGTCTCCCACTACATCACCGCCTCGACTTTGGGCGGGTCGACCAAAATCCCCTCCTGGTTAATGAGATGTCCAAGGAACTGGACCTCTTGTAACCAAAAATCGCATTTCGAGAACTTGGCATAAAGCCGTTCTCGCCTCAAAACTCCTAGTAGCTCGTGGAGATACTCCTTATGCTGCTCTCTGGTCTTGGAATACACCAAGATGTCAGCGATGAATACAATAACCGAACGATCGAGCATTGACCTGCACACCCGGTTCATCAGATCAATGAACACTGCTGGCGCGTTGGTGAGCCCAAACGACATCACCACAAACTCGTAATGCCCGTAACGAGTCTGGAACGCGGTCTTCTCTACGTCCTCCTCCCTCAACCTGACCTGATGGTACCTGGACCTCAGGTGTATATTGGAGAACCAAGATGCTCCCTGCAACTGATCAAAAAGATCATCTATCTGCAGAAGTGGATAATGGTTCGTCACCGTCAACTTGTTTAACTCCCGGTAATCAATGCACATCTGGTGTGAACCATCATTCTTCTGGACGAAAAGAATCGGTTCTCCCCACGGATAACTGCTCGGACGAATAATCTGCTTGCCTATAAGCTCCTACAGCTGAGATGAGAACTCCTGCATCTTTGGCGGTGCCAATCGGACGCCTTAGCAATAGGGGCCGCACCTGGCACAAGGTCTATCCAGAACTCGACCTGCCTCTCTGAAGGCACTCTGAGTAACTCCTTCGGAAACACATCAGCGAAATCTCTAACAACTTGAACATTAGAAACCGAGACCTGATCCCTGACCCGCGTGTCTACCATATACGCCAAATAAACCGCACACCCGTGCTGAATATACTGCCGAGCTCTGGCAGCCGAGCAAAACCCTGAACCCAGCCTAGTACCCTCACCATAGATAACCAGTTCTCCCCCACTTGGGGTTCGAACTACCACATGCTGACTCTCGTAGTTCATCATGGCACCGAAACGACTCAGCCAGTCCATACCTACTATAAAAAAAACATCCCCTGTGGGAATCGGGATCAAGTCAATCGGGAAGGATACCCCAAAGATCTCTAGAACGCGACCCTGATAGACCGAAGAAGCAGAAATCTCGTGTTCGTTGGCGATGGAGACTCGGAACAGACACTCTAGCTCTCCTAAAGGCAAACCGAACTCCCTACTAAACGATTGAGAGACAAATAATCGACTCGCCCCCGAGTCAAACTATACAAGAGCAGGAAAGGAGTTCACTAAAAACGTACCTAACATAGGTACAAACATATGACATACAATAAACATAATCAATGAGTTAAGGAATAGAAACATACCAGCCACCACATCTAGTGCTGTCTTGGCCTCCTCGACAGTGAGCTGGAACGCATGTCCCCGAGCCCTCGGGGGCTCTGCTCTACCCTGACTCCCGTCAATAATCCTTACGGTAGCTGGCGCTGGCTCCAGCGCCAGCCTGACATATAGTAGGGGACATTGGGACTTCATATGTCCCACCTGCTCACAATGGTAACAAAGTCTTACACCAGAAGCTAGAGTCTGCTGTTTACAATCCATAGCAATATGGCCCTGCTTGCCACACTTGTGGCACCCTGAAGAAGATCGACAAACCTCATCATGCACCTTGTCGCACTTCCCCCAAGTACAAACCCTATGACTCCCATGCTTGGAGTCAACAGTCCTAAACCGTTTTGGCATAGGCTGTGACTGTGTTGGGGCCTACCTCCGCTCCCTCAACTGAATCTCAATCTCCAGCTCACACCGGCTAGCGGCCTCCTATAACTCCAACAAAGTATCACACCGCTGAGTGAAGATAAACTGTCTGATGTCCTCCTTGAGCATGATGAGATAACGAGTCATCTAAGTCTGATCAGAAGCAAACTCAGGGAAAAATATTGCCCTTTTAGTAAACATCCGGGTGATCTCCATCATCGACTTTGTACCATGTCTCAACTCCAATAACTCTTGAGCCAACCTCTCTCGCTCAACCCTAGGAATATAGAGAGTGCAGAACATCTCCCTGAACTGATCCCATGACACTACAGCTCTCTGCTCATTAGAGTACGATCCTGTAATCAATCTCCACCAATCCTTCGCTCCGGACCTCAACAGGTTTAAAGCGCACCTGACCTTCTGGTCAGCAGGGCAGGAACAAGTGAAGAAACTTCCCTCCAGATCATACAGCCACCTCATGGCTACAATTGGGTCCTAAACTCCATCGAAATTCAGGGGCTTTGTGTTATCGAAGTCCCGATATTGAAACACTCGTCCAGTCCCTACACCCGCAACCATCATAGCTATGGAGGCTGCAGAAGCAGTAGTCTCAGAAATGGCTACGTATCTATCATCAAAGTACTCCATCATCGCAGTCTTGATAGACCCGAACTCCGGAATCTGACCCTGTACAATCTCAACCACCTCCTCACAGATGATCTCCCTGACGCAATCCTCTGTCAACATTGGCCTATCCTGGCTGCCAGCTCCCGATCCTGACCTGGATCCAGTCTAAAATTGCCTCGTAGTCACCATACTGAAAATATACCAGGAAGATATCAGACATTCCATATAATAACGGGGATCCAACTCCCAATAAAACCGTAGAGGTTGTGACTTTCTTGCTACGCATATGGGTCCTATGCTTTCAGTAGTACGGACCCATACTACCTTCCACACCTACCCATATTTGTCTAAAGGATCATCACAGCACCCTAACAATATACATAAGCATAGGCAAGCACTCAATCCTCACTCCTAGAGGAAGGTTAAATATCTCACAACTGGCCGAATGACCCCGCACAACTCATCGATAAAACTTCCACTAACCCTGCAACACTCGTGTATGCTAGCCATACATAATGCTGTACCCTATAGACATTTGAATATCTGATCCTACCCTAAGCCCTTCATCAAACAAGAACATGAAATAAGGCCAAACCAAACATTCTCAGGCTATAAGATCTTAGTTATGTACAACTATGATGCATACACTAAGCAACTACAGTAATGATGTCAATTTCATATAAAGAAGAACCCTCGGCTATCAGGCATCATATAATCAGGCAATTCTATCATGCAATTCCTAAATCTTTTGAAAACCCTTTTTCCTTAGTTTGAGATTGGATTTACCTGAGTGTCCCTCCAATTCACTCAAACCAAGGCTCTGATACCAACTTGTTACATGCGTAAATTTTACACAAATTTTAAACTTTTAGAAATATCCAAAACCACCATTTATTACAAATAGTTTTCAAATAGTTTATCATCAGAGAAATCCCATAAATCATAATCATGAAAAACGAGGAGGTGCACGATCAAGCCTTCGCCTTCCCGCAATCATCCGAAGTACCTGAAACAAAATCCACAACTGTAAGCACGAAGTTAGTGAGTTCCCTCAAAATACCCGTGATGTGTGTAAAATGAACTAGTTTTAATCCTACTAGCTTAGACACAAAAAAAACACACGAAAGGCAGTGTACCTATCGATTAGTAGCTTAGTTCAGGTAAGTAGGGTATCGAACACATGGAACGGTAAACAATTAAGATTATTACTAATATTATCTAAATAAAACAAGTAAAAAGAAGGGTTTTTCTCTAGTTTTACAAGACTAGAAACTTAAGCAACCACTTAAACTCTTTAACAAAGGACAATTAACAACTAAGGAGAAACAAAAGACAACTAGATTCAATAATGGAGGAGACTTCTGTTTAGGTTTGAATCATTTAGTCGTATGGTTGATTTTATGGCAAGTGCAATGGATTAATTGGCTTTAGCTACCGATTAGTGTGATTAGGTTCACGTTCACTATTACTAATCCTTAGAAAACAAATTAATTCAAGCAGTGATCAAGTGATTAAACTAATAGATTTCCTAGTTTATTGATTCGGTTTAAGTAAGACTTGTAATGAGCTAATCAGATATGCTGATTCAATTAACTCCTTTTTCATGGTTCGTCACTCAAGCTCACACATTAACGCACATATTTTCTATTTAACCCTAGTTTCACATTCGCTATTCCTAGGCATATAACAATGCTTTCACATAAATCATATGAGATTAGCAACTAAAAGATGTTCATGCAACTTAATTACTGGTTAATTAACAGAAAATAGTTGTAATTAACACATAAGGTTCTTTAACAAGCTTAACAAAACAAAATCACCAAATTAAATTAATCCAATCATAAAATCAAACCATATTCATGAAATCATCTATCCTAAACAGAAGTTATGAGTTTTTAGCTCATATCTACAACAAATAACAAACTAAAAACATAATCTAATGATTGAAACATGGTTCATGCAAAAGATTAAGATAAAAGTAATGTGTTATTGCCTTTGATCTTCTTCCAAATTGATATCTAAGTTGAAATCTCGAAAACCACAGCTTTTAAGAACCCTTCTGGCCTCCAAAAATCGTCCTAAACTTCCCCCATTCGTTAGGGGTCGAATGAGAAGAGTTTCTATATATAAATTCTGAAAACAGGGGCGACTCGGCGAGTACAGTGACCGACTCAATGAGTCCATCACTTAAAATCCCGTGTATGGCAAGTCAGCGTCGAGAATGGCGAAATTTTTGATCAACTCGTCGAGTTGAGGCCAAACTCGTCGAATCCATTTTGAGTCAACATTTTCTCAAAACACGAAAGTTATCCGAAATTGTGTCTAGTTTCTGGAACATTTTTAATCTGTCAATCGGACTTACGGTTCATGAGATATGGCCAAAACACTGACAAGGTGTCAAGCTGTCCAGCAACAACCTTCTTTCTTCAAAATCCAATCTCTAACACCCCGTTCCCGAGTTCAACTTAAGGAGAGAAAGGAAAGGAAATGGATGGAAATGAGAAGAAAATAAAAGAAATGAGTGTTCCCAAGTTTCATTAAAGGAGGGAATTGGAAGGAAGTGGAGGGAAATGGGAGGATCACTTTCCCTCCTAACTTTTCTTCCGATTTGGGAGGATTTTGAAAGAAAGAACAAAATGATTCATTTTCCTTCCACTTCTCTCCAACTCGGGAACACAAAATGAAATTTTGTTTTCCTTTCCTTTCACTTCTTTTCTCTCGTGGCTTTCTTTTCTCTTCTCTTCTTTTCTTTTGTTAAACTCGGGAATGAGGCGTAAGCTTCCAATTGCTAGTTCCGCTTCCTTTTCCATCCGAGCATGTCATTATTGCTAAAATATAAAATTCTAAACTAATTAAGCTCCTTTTGTTCATTAAATGAGATAAAATCAACATAAAGTATTAAGATAATATATAAATTATATGACTAAATATGCCCATATCAACCCGCACAACAATAACACACGTATAATAACAACATACCATAGGCCTAATCAACCATCGAGTTGGAATTCACCACGCCCTCAACCATTGGGTTGAAATGCCAACATACTATGGGTCCAATCATCCTCGGGATGGTATACCCTTGGCCCTCAACCATCGGGTTGGAATACCACATATTATGAGTCCAATCATCCTCGGGATGGAATAATCTCGACCCTAAACCATCGGGTTGGAATGCCCTGGTCTGTTGGCTCTTGCACAAAGCAGAAAAGCCTCAACCACTAATCAAACATATGCATATATATCAGATAATCACATAACAGTCTACAGACAGTCATAACAATAAATAAATCAGGATACCGATCTAACAGATCATAACAATAAATAAATCAGGATAACAATCCAAATGGCCGGCCTTGGTGCCTTTGACCCTTGAGTATAGTCAGGAAAACTCACATCACAAGTAGTGCTGAACTAAGAAGATCAAATTCCAACTCTCAGTTCTGATCTCGACTGCCTATAACCACCATGTGATTTTCTTCATTAAAATCCCGAATTACCAAAATACCCCCATAAGTCAAACTTGGTCAACCATGGTGAAAGTCAAAGTTAACGGTCAAGGTCAACAGTCCTTGTTGACCTAACTCGTCGATTGCATCTACTGACTCGTCGAGTTCCATTAGTATTTAGAAAACTGGGAAAACCCTAGCTAACTCGCCAAATTGACAGGACAACTCATCGAGTTCCTATAGTATTGAAAAAGCAGGAAAACCCGATCCAACTCGTCGATTTGTGCGGGCAATTCGTCGAGTTTTCCCTCTGTTGCACACATTCGGATGGTCCTTCGATTCCAGGGACTCTAATGCTTAGATTTGAACTCCAAAGGTGTCTAAAAGGATAAAGTTTCCAACTTTATCCTTTGGAACCAACCCAAATGCTCAAAAGCTCATAACCAAGTCTTGAAAACCTAAAGGCTTAATCAATAAGCCCAAAACCTTAGAGATCTGGAACCCACTCCTTTCCAGAAGAAGTTCTATCCTTAAGGACGTCCTAAAGATGGGTGCTTTATAGACATGCATGTCTTGATGCCAAAATGAGCCAAAAAGGGAGAAATATGCCCTAATTTCCATGCATGGTGTCAAAGTTTGATAACACGTCAGATCTATCCCACTAAGAGGTCCTCTTGCCATGGAGATTCATAAAGTTGCAAGCTTTATGAAGTCCATGCATGAAAAACTAAGAATAAGGAGGGAAAAAGGGATAAAACTCAAGATCTAGCTATGCATGTATATAAAAATCGGTTTTGGGTACTCACAATAGTCCACAATAGTACCAAGCTGAAGACCAAAAGCTTTGCTTGCTAAATCGCCGCCTCCTTCTCACCGACTCCTCCTTCTTTAGCTCCAAAGTACCACACTAGCTCACAAATCAAAAGGAAATGAAGATTAGGTGTTGGGTCAAAAATGTGGTTTATACTTTACTTTTCTAGAAAAATGTATTTTTGTGTCTTGGACCGTAAACTGCTTGGTGTTTACGGTCGTATATGTGTTTACGGTTGTGTTTACGGCCGTAAACAGGTTTACGGGCGTAAACCCATTTACGGCCCATGTTCACCAAGCCCATATTACTTAGTATATATATAGGTGTTAGGGTTGAGGAGTAGATTCATGAACGTTAGATGAACGTGAGAAGAGAGAAACTAGAGAGAGGAAGAGAGCATTTTGTGTGTGTGAATCTATTGTAAGGAACTTAATTCTAATCATATCATTCAAGATTCATCATCTTCTTCTTCTCCTTCTCTTCTATTTTGATCTGACATCATCTGTTTGATTGGGATTCCGCACCATCAAACAGATCTGATTGATACACCAACATTTTGGGGACTTACAATTGGTATCAGAGCTTGGATTGTATCAATCAATTTTGTCAGATCTGGAGCATATTTGATCGTATTTTGAAAAGATATTTTCATTTTTGGATAGATCTCTGAAAAATAAGGGGGGTTTGTTCTTTGCATTTTTCATAAAAACGAGTTTTTGATCGAGTTTTAGAGTAAAAAGGGATGAAAACGTCGTTTTTTGAAGGGTTTACGGCCATTGAAAGGTTCTCGGCCGTAAACAGTTTGCGGCTAGGGTTTCTCGGCGGCGGCTAGGGCTTCGGAGTTTACGGCCTCGGAGTTCACGGTCCGAGATTACGGCCCTCGGTATACGGCTCGGTTTGCGGTCCTCGGTTTGCAGCCAGCGTCACATAGGGTCCGAAGTTCGGACCTCGTCCTCGCATTGCATTTCCGGCCTCGCACCTCAGCCTCACAAGCAGCAACGCCTTAATAAAAATAAGGAACAATTTTGAGGGTGCCGGAGATAGAAGCCGCGACCTCTAGTTCAACAAATCCGCGACTTACCAACTCGGCTACCCAATCCTTTGTGTCTTTCCTTCGAAACTTAATTCATAACACGTTATTCTCGGTTCCAATTTCACCAATTTGACACTTTTAACCCAAAAACTCAATTTCTTTTATTTTTAAATTCCTTTTTCATCCAAAAAAAAAATTAAATAAATAATAATAATAATAAAATAGTTTTTAATTTTTGACTTTTGTCTTAAAAAATTTTGACTTTGACTTTCAAGTTTAACCATTGACTTTAAACTTTGACTTTTTCGTTTAATTTTTAAAATTTCCAATTTAGCTTTTCGGTTTGACTTTTAAGTTTGACCTTTGAGTTTGACTTTTTAAATTTGACTTTTAAGGTTGACTTTTGAGGTTTATAGTCAAAGGGCATTTTTAAATTTTAGTTTGACGTTTAAGTTTTATTTTAGCTTCGAGCTGTGCTTTTAATGGCTTTTGAGGTCAACAAGGGATTTGAAGACATGAAAGAGAATCGTCAGGAGATGTTAAGACAAAACTTCAACATGTTCAATTATATCCCTGGAGAAACCCTGGAAGCTCAGTTACAACGTTTTACTACATTTACTACTGAGATGAATACAACTGGGATCTTCTTGACTAAATCTGAGATAAACAAAAAGCTACTGAATTCACTTCCGAAATCGTGGGATATGAACGTAGCTGTCATCAAGAAGACAAAAGATCTCAATCATCTTAGTATTGCTGATGTAATTGAAGAGCTTGATGCTTTGAAATGTGGAAAAACAATGAGTTCCACAAACATCTCGGCCAATGAAGTTTCATGTACTCCATCTTGTGAAGATACAATTAAAGTTCTTCATAAACATAATGATTTGATAAAAAGGGAAGTCGAGGACCTAAAATACGAAGGATATCAACTTAAGAAAGGAAAAAAAACCCCTGAAGGCTGAATTAGAAGCAAAAACCAAAGACTTTAGGAAGCTTTAGGAAGAGTATAGCAACAAGTGTGAAAATTATGACTATATTAAGAGACAACTTGCTGCTGTCACTAAAGAACTTGACACTTTGAAAATTAAGTGTGGAAAAACAGATGTTAGTTTCAAAAATTATATTGCGTCATGTCAGACAGTCGAGTCCTTATTTGAAACCCAACTAAAATTCAAAGATAATCAAAACAAGGGTCTAGGGTATGATAGTGTTCCTCCACCTTTCAATCATAACTACACATCCATCCCTATGACACAGGAAGAAATTGCCAGGGAGGCACATCTTCAATATGGAAAACGAGTTGGATTTGTGTCAGGAGGTATTCAGGTTGAAAATACTAATGTTTCTACTTCATGTGCAGGTAAAGTAGCAGAAGATGAGAATAAGGAGCACACTACTGAACAAACCAATGACTCCTTGAACTCAAAATCTGTTGCTTCGAATTCTATTACTCCTAACAAACCTGTCATTTAGAAATACAGGCCACCAATTCCAGTGCAACAGAGTGCTTATTGCATGTGTGCATGTGGGATCAACAAGAAACGATGCAAGGATATGCCACCAGGGGTAGGAAGAAACAACTTCACAGTGAAGAAAAAGACTTGTTTTTACTGTGGAACACCTGTACACATTGCCAAAAATTGTCCTAATCGCACATACGTTCCCTTTTATGCACAAGGCTGGCAGAACGTGCAAAGAGGGAGATTTTCCAAAAGAAACCGCTCAAGGTCACGTTCAGACAATGGTGATTGGAACTCGAAGAAGGCCCAGAATCAAACCCACAAGGCCAAGAATCCGAATCCCAAGGGCAAGAAGCGAATGTCGGCCGAGAAACCCAATCCAAGAGATGCTCCAGTAAAACAAAGACCAGTTAGGTCAAAGTCATCTCAACGGCCGACATCAAGAACAAAAGCAAGTACTGAGCCACCCATCAGATCGAAAAAGAAATGGGTTAAACCCAACTACAAATGGGTTCCAAAGGTTCAATCTCCCAAATCTCCTAATGCTTCTAATATTTCTACTTCTTCTGTTTGTGATAAGCAGGATATGTCGTGGGAGAGAGTACCGTGCAAAGATGACAAAGGTCGACCCAGTTTCAAAATGGACTGGGTTCCAAAGACCAACTGATCCTGCTCTGTGTCGGACCAGCTATGGAGGCATATCAAGGGAAGAAAGGAAGTGATCACTCATGGGGTTAGTGCTTAATGACATGAAGAATTTTCGGATCTGTTCTGAGATTATGTGTGCTGTTCTCAGACCTTCTAGATGCAAATTCAATCGTTGAATTACAGTTTGCGTTTTCTTCTCTATATTCCTGAGTTTATCTTACTCTGATTCGTTTTAAAGACAATTTTTCATTTTCTTAATAATTTTTTGTTAGTAGTTATTATTTGGAAGTGATATTATCAAGTGATAATGGGCAATCTGAATCTGCGTAACGTACCAGAATTGAATTGTCTACGCTCTGTGCTCGATGCTTCGGTAGGCACGAAAGATTCTAAATGGACTTGACTAGGAAGATTTGAACTTAAGGAATTCAAGGACTTGACAAATATTGAACTAGTTAGATCCGTTTAGCGTGACAATACGACGCTCAGATAGGTTGGGCAGGG
This sequence comes from Lactuca sativa, assembly GCF_002870075.4. Classification (NCBI taxonomy): domain Eukaryota; kingdom Viridiplantae; phylum Streptophyta; class Magnoliopsida; order Asterales; family Asteraceae; genus Lactuca; species Lactuca sativa. Next base: position 25,041,049 of record NC_056626.2, read on the forward strand.
AGATATACATGGGAATCTACTAGTCACACTAAAAGAACCCGTATCTATAACTGTGGATTCACTTTTCCTCGATGTGCGGATTCTGTCGTTAATTCCGGTACTGATGGGGTGACTGGGTAATTCCGATAAATTAGGTCTGTGGAAAGTTATTTTCTTTCTTTCTGTTTGTTAGCCATATGGTCCCTCCTTTGCGTGATCGAGAGATCCGACCTAGACTGTAACATATGCAATTCTATCTCTCTGCATCTTCTATCTATGCATTTCTTTCTATCTGTTAGCCATATACTGTCTCCTCTGCGTGACTCACAATCCGACCTGGTACACAGTATATGCATTATTTTTTTTTCTCAATCCCTCTAAAACTTCAGTTAGTCATATGTTTCATCCTCTTCGTGATTGGAAGAGATCTGACCTGGGTGTATAGCATATGCATTCTAAATCTATCTTCTCTCTTAATAATTGTCTGCTCACCCGGTGTAAGGAGTATTCTGGAAATTCTTGATTACTGGAGCATATCAGGAAGCGGGAAACACGTTCTAGTACAATTTAAATTGAACACATACAGATTGTCTGTAGATCTGGTTGCTCAATTTAGGTGGACAACAATATCCATGGTCGTCGTCAGCTAAATGGACCCTAGAAAATATATCTAAGAATATAGGATCAAAATGTCTTGTCATTATTAGTCTGTTCAAAATTGTCTCAAAGTTTTCGTGTTTAAGTGGACCACAATACCGACGATCGCTCAGACAAGATAAAGGTACTAATATGTGCATAATTAGTTAATTATTTAGCATACATTTTTATTCATTTTTAACTAATTATGTGAATAATGTGGACAAAAGGTACTTAAAACTGTTTAAATTTTGTTTTCAGTCCAAAAGACATGCTTGGGAGTGAAAGGGAACAAGGGGAAGCAATTAGAGACCAAAGAATGAAGATTGAGTGACAAAAGCTTACCTACTCGGCGAGTATACGAGCCTACTCGGCGAGTCCATTGGAATATTCCAGAAGATAAGCTACGACTCCTGATTTAAGGCGGATAATTACGAACCTACTCGGCGAGTTGGGTCTGCTACTCGCCGAGTACACCCTATTTTGAGATAGCTATAAAAATCGATCCTTTATCCGATGGGACTACTTTTCTGGCGTTCTTTGAAGATCCATCTGCGATTGAGAACCCTGGAAGGCGCTGAGGAACTCTAATCTTCAATCTCTTGAAGAATCCAAGCAACTAGGTTAATCATTCCACTTAGCTTTAGAAATTGAGTATGTTTAATCTAGTTAAACTTGTTTCGGTGTTTGTTTTTACTGCAACTATGAGCTAAGTACGTTTTTGTTTCTGTTTGGGGAATACCAAGGAACTCCTATGGTTTAATTCTTAGCTTTTGATTGATTGATTATTGGTGATCTTTTAAATTAAGTTTGTTAAGGAACCTTATGCATTAATCACAACTATTTTCTGTTAATTGGAAGACAATTAAGCTGCATGAACATCTCTTAGTTGTTAACCTCATATGTCTATGTGAACACTTAACCATATGCTTAGGAATAATGATTATGAAACTAAGATTAATAAGACAATAGGTAGATTAATGTGTGAGCTTGTTTGAGAAACCATCAAACAAGAGGTTAATTGAACTATTAATTTGATTAACCACTACAAATCTTATTTAATCCAAATTATTAATCTAGGGAATTAATTAGTTTAAACACTTGATCACTGCTTGAATTAGTTAATTGTCTAAGGGTTAGGAGTAATGAACATGAACCTAACCACTATAATTGGTAGCCAATAACAATTAATCTATCATAAATACAAATAACCATAGGAGTGAATTGGTTGAACCTAAATAGAAACATCTTTATCAAATTTGGTGAATTAGTTGTTTGCATTAGTTACTTAGTTCATTAAGTGTTTTTATTGTATGTTTAAGTTTCTAGTCTTGCAAAACTAGAGAAAAAACCTTTTTACTTTTATTATCTGCTTAGTTAAAATTAGATATTAGTTTAATTTTTCCGTTCCCTGAGATCGACATCCTATTTACCCAACTATACCACTAAAAGACAGGTTCACTGCCTTTGTGTGCTAAATTTATTAATAAAAAGTAGGAATAAAACAAGTGCATTTTACACACATCAAGTTTTTGGCGCCGTTGCTGGGGAACGGTTCTAAATAATTAATCTAATCCCTAATTTTTTCGATCCTTTGTGTGAGTTTACCGGCACAAAGTTAATTTATTGCAATTTAGTAGTTAGAAATTAGGTTTTAGCATCTGTTTTAGTTTTAATATTAAGTTTTTAATTTCTTCAAAATTACACTGATACTCGCCGAGTGCAGTCGCACCTACTCGGCGAGTACAAGTGTATTTGGCAGATTAATTTTTGATTTTTTTAGTACATTTTTTTTGTTCTTTTTACGTTTTTATCTTGTTTATTTCAGGACTTTCATGAGCAGAGGATCAAACACCCCGCTCGTACCCCCGTTTGAAGATCCTGAATCCACATTGAAAAGAAACAAAGGAAAGGACGTGGAGAGTTCGAGCACACGAAAGAAGTCACCTTTGTCCAATTTGAAGACTGTTTTTGGGAAAAAGAAGAGCAGCAAATCAGGAGCATCCATCGCTTCTTTAGTAATTGACGAACCGGCTAAGGAAGACATCGAGTACGAGACCGAGGAAGAAGAGGACCCTACATACGAGCACGAATCCGATTCCGAGGTAGAGTTAGCTATCAAAATAGCTAACATTGATGAAATCCCCATGGGAGAATGGAACAAGAGGATGCGCGACGACACTGGCCCGAGACTTGTGCAACCCGCAATTCCCGCGACTGCTACTTTCGAGCTAAAGGGTCATATCCTAGTTTTACTTAAAGAAATACCTTTTTATGGAAAAGACCATGAAGATGCCTACAAGCATTTGGATGAAGTGAATGATGTAGCTGATTACTTCAATGTTCCAAATGTGCCCCACGAGACTCAGCTACTTCGTATGCTTCCGGTGACATTCAAAGGTGCTGCAAAAGACTGGCTCAAGTCACTTCCCCCTGGATCAGTCACCACTTAGGCCAAAATGAAAGAAGAATTCATTGATCACTTTTTCCCACCTTCCAATATAGCCAAGTTGAAGAAGGCCATTGCTAACTTTGAACAACAAGTTGGAGAGTCGCTATATGAAGCATGGGAGAGGTACAAGAGCTTACTAAGAAATTGCCCACACCATGACCTAAACAGCCAGCAAGAAGTCTCCATCTTCTATGATGGAGTCAATGTGACAACCAAGCAGTTACTAGACTCGCAAGGCCCGCTCACAAAGTATCCGCCCCCGGTGATCAAAGAATTGGTTGAAGAATTCTCTAAACACTCTAGAGAATACCACAACCCTAGACATGATGTCACTAGGGGAACCGCTTATGCAGCTACTGAAGACTTATCCACGGTCATGGCTATGCTAAAAACCATGGATAGGAGGATGGATAAAATGGATCAAACAATCCATGCTAGTCGGGTGGGTTGTGAAAACTGCAATGGGCCTCACCTCACTAGAGACTGTGATTTAGATGAGAATGGCATCAAGAAGGTGCAAGTTTGTTACTCAAGTGGAGACCGATATGATGAAGACTGGCGCAAACAAAAGAAAGAGTGGCTCCCTTATGAAGAGTACAAGAAAGCCAAGGAGGAAAGGTTTAAGCAAAAAGGGAGAGGATTCTACCAAAAGGGGGAGCCGGTGCAAGAGAGAAAGCCAAGCTTGGAAGAAATGCTCACCAAATTTGTAGCTGCCTCAGAAAAAAGACATAGTGATCATGATGCTGCAATTCAAGAAACAAAAACCATGCTAAGGAACCAGCAAGCATCTATCCACAATATAGAAACACAGCTTGGGCAACTTGCTCAACAAATCAACCAAAGGTCACCGGGCGAACTTCCTAGCAAAACTGAAAATAACCCACGAGAACAAGAAGTGGGAAGATAATCACTCCCCTGACACCTATTCATACCGAGGCATCCAAGGAATCACAGAAGGAGGAGGCAGAAAATCAAGCAGAAGAGCAAAACTTACAATCTGACAGTCCTACTCGTCGAGTACCACATATGGACTCGGCGAGTACACTACAAAATCCGAATAAACAGACCCCTGAAAAGCCATATCAGTCTCCAATGCCATACCCAACCCGAGCTAAGAAGGAGAAGCAGGAAGAGGAGTACCAGAAGTTTCTAGATCATATCAAGACCCTTCAAATTAACATACCCTTCATTGAAGCCGTCATGCAAATGCCCAAACATGCAAAGTTCCTTAAAGAACTTCTCACTAATAGAAGGAAGATGGAAGAAGTGAAGAAGGTAGTCCTCAATGAAAACTGTTCAGCTGCTATGCTAAATAAGCTACCAAATAAGAAGGGTGATCCGGGGAGTTTAACTTTACCTTGCCAATTTGGCAACTTGGCTGCTATTCATGCCTTAGCTGATTTGGGAGCACGTGTGAACCTAATGCCATACTCATTCTTTAAGAAGCTGGATCTCCCGGAGCCAAGGACAATTCGCATGGCCATTCACTTGGCAAACAAGACAGTCACCTTCCCAAGAGGCATATGCGAAGACTTACTAGTCAAGGTGGACAAATTCGTCTTTCCCCCTGATTTCATCATTCTAGACATGGAGGCGGATCCACAAGTTCCAATCATCCTTGGAAGGCCCTTCCTCAACACGGCAAGTGCTATAGTAGACACGAGGGACTCGAAGCTCACCTTGCGGGTAGGAGAAGATTCAGTCACATTTGGGGTAGACCAAGCTATGAAGTATTCAAGGAACAGTGACGACACGGCATTCTCAATTGATATGCTTGACGAATTATTGGAGGAATGCATAAGTGAAGATTCCAGCAAGTTCACAACTGATAATGAAGAATTTGATCCAGAAAAAGACTTAATGGAAATTGAAAGACTGCTGGAAGAAGCAGATTATGAAGAATTGTTGAAGTAAACTGACAGTCCTACTCACCGAGTAGGACCGATCTACGTGCCGAGTTCCTCTTTAGAAAAGGCAGAAGTCGTGAATACAGCCACAAACTCGCCGAGTACCCTACCTGCACTCGGCGAGTCCAACAGTCAGAACCAAAAATCTGAACTCAAAACCTTACCAGAACATTTGGAGTATGCCTTCCTGGAAGAAGGAAACCAAAAGCCAGTAATCATAGCCTCTGACCTGTCCAATTCTGAAAAGGAAGAGCTCGTGCAAGTGTTGAAGAAGCGGAAGCGGGCCATAGCATGGAGCATCACCGACATCAAGGGAATAAGCCCATCCTATTGCTCCCACAAGATCAATCTGGAAGAAGGAGCAAAGCCGGTTGTACAACACCAAAGAAGGTTAAACCCAAATATGCAAGAAGTAGTCAAGAAGGAAGTGGTCAAACTCTTAGATGCAGGAATCATTTATTCCATTTCCGACAATCCGTGGGTGAGTCCGGTCCAAGTGGTGCCCAAGAAAGGAGGGATGACGGTCATAACCAACGAAAAGAACGAGCTAATTCCGACACGAACGGTAACCGGTTGGAGAGTGTGCATCGATTACCGAAAGCTAAACGATGCCACTCGTAAAGACCATTTTCCCCTACCTTTTATTGATCAAATGTTAGAAAGACTATCGGGCCATAGCTACTATTGCTTTCTAGATGGATTCTCGGGTTATTTTCAAATACCCATAGACCCAATGGACCAAGAAAATACCACATTCACTTGCCCAAGTGGGACTTTTGCTTATAGACGCATGCCTTTTGGGCTATGCAATGCACCCACGACTTTTCAAAGGTGTATGACAGCCATATTCCACGATATGGTGGAAAAATTCATGGAAGTTTTTATGGACGACTTTTCAGTTTTTGGATATTCTTTCCATGATTGTCTCACAAATCTTGACTTAATGCTTGCTAGGTGTGAAAAAACCGACTTGGTCCTCAATTGGGAGAAATGTCACTTTATGGTCAAGGAGGGTATAGTTTTGGGCCACAAGGTTTCCAAAATGGGAATTGAAGTGGATCGGGCAAAGATTGACACCATTGCCAAATTACCCCCACCAACTAATGTGAAGGGCATTAGAAGTTTTCTAGGACACGCGGGTTTTTACCGGCGTTTCATAAAATATTTTTCCAAAATAACTAGACCTCTAACACAATTGTTATTAAAAGACGCACCATTTAATTTTACTAAAGAGTTTTTAGAGGCATTTGAATTTTTAAAGGAAAAATTAACTAATGCCCGACTCATTGTTGCACCAAATTGGAGTTTACCCTTTGAGATCATGTGTGATGCTAGTGACTATGCACTAGGAGCTGTCCTTGGTCAAAGGGTTGATAAGCACTTTCGACCCATATATTATGCTAGCAAGACTCTAAATCCAGCCCAAGAGAATTACACCACCACTGAAAAGGAATTATTAGCTGTGGTGTATGCCTTTGACAAATTCCGCCCTTACTTGGTTTTATCTAAAACTACTGTTTTTACTGACCACTCGGCTATCAAGTATTTGTTCTCCAAACAGGATGCCAAGCCAAGACTGATACGATGGGTGCTACTTCTTCAAGAGTTTGACATAGACATACGAGACAAGAAGGGAATGGAGAATGTAGCAGCTGACCAATTGCCAAGGCTTGAGAACCTGCAATTGCAAGAAGATAAAGTTGGAGACGACTTCCCGGACGAGTACATTATGGTGACCGTGGGAGAAGAGCCATGGTTCACAGATATAGCTAATTATTTAGCTACAAAATACATCCCGAAAGATTTTAGCAGTCAACAAAAGAAGAAATTCTTTTCTGAATTAAAATATTCCTTTGGGACGAGCCATACCTCTTCCAGAGCTGTGCGGATGGAATCATACGAAGATGCGTATTCGGGAAGGAAAGCCGGCAAATATTAGAGCATTGTCATAGCGGGCCCACGGGTGGACATCATGGAGCACACTACACTGCAAAGAAGATCTTTGACATTGGGTTCTATTGGCCCACAATTTTTAAAGATGCAGCCCAATTTGTCAAAGAATGTGATTCTTGTCAAAGAGTGGGAAACATTTCATCTCGAAATGAAATGCCACAACATAGTATCCAAGTGTGCGAGGTGTTTGATGTGTGGGGAATCGACTTCATGGGACCATTTCCCATGTCTAAAGGAAACAAATACATATTGGTGGCGGTGGATTATGTATCCAAATGGGCGGAGGCACAAGCGTTACCAACAAATGACGGTCGGGTGATGGTGCGTTTTTTAAAGAAATTATTTTCAGGATTTGGAGTCCCGAAAGCCCTTATAAGTGACCGAGGCACACATTTTGCCAATGACCAATTGGAAAAGGTGTTAAAGAAATATGGGGTCACCCATAAGTTTTCCACATCGTACCATCCACAAACTAGTGGACAAACCGAAGTGACAAATCGAGCTTTAAAGCGAATTTTGGAGAAATCGGTGGGGAGCAACCGCAAGGAATGGTCAGATAAGCTAGATGATGCAATATGGGCTTTTCGAACAGCTTTCAAAACACCTATTGGTACTACACCATATAGGTTAGTTTATGGAAAGCAATGCCATTTACCGGTGGAGCTAGAGCATAAGGCATTTTGGGCTTTAAAGAGGTGTAACTTCAACATGGAGGAACTAAAGAGCAACCGGTTGATGCAAATGAATGCTCTTGAGGAGCTGAGGAATGATGCATACTCTAGTTCATGGCTTTATAAAGAGAAGACCAAGATGTGGCATGACAAAAGGATTAAAGAAAAAGAATTTCATGAAGGCAAAAAAGTGTTTCTTTTTAATTCAAGACTAAAGCTTTTCTCGGGAAAACTCAAGTCAAGATGGGACGGTCCTTTTCTGGTGAAGACGGTGTTTCCACATGGTGCTATAGAGTTGTTGTCAAGAGATGGAACACCTTTCAAGGTCAATGGCCATAGGGTCAAAAAGTATGAAGAAAGAGTCCCCCGGAATGAAGGAATGGAAGAGTTGTTGTTGCTGGAAGGGACTGCAACCACGTAAAAGGGGAGGAGTCCAGCTAATGACTCCTTAAAAAGAAGCGCTTCTCGGGAGGCAACCCGAGTCTCAAGTTTGCATTTTATTTTATTTTTATCTTTTTTCATTCGTCTTCTTCTGAGAATATAATTGCTTGAGGGCAAGCAATGCCTAGAGTGTGGGGTGGGTGGCTTAAAAAATGAAAAAATACAGTAAATTTTCGAAACATTAAATTTTTTTACAAACTGCAAGGATTACTCGCCGAGTAGGATCGTATACTCGGCGAGTACCTGCCCGAGTAACCCAACGAAACGCGTAAAAGCATTGCTACTCGGTGAGTAGAACCTTTCTACTCGGCGAGTAGCCAACTTACACGGATGATATATAAATCTGTAAAAAGAGGGTTTTCACCCATTTAACCCCCATACTCGCCGTGCACAGCCTGTTCTCAAGAACCCCTGCGATTTCTTGCGATTTCGTCAATTCTCTTTGATTTTCCACTTAGTCTTCATCATTCAAAGAAAAAGGTAACATCTTTACACTTTAAACTCATCAAAGGTTCAAACTTTATCATAGATTTTCCCCGATTTTGCTTGATTTCGGATTTGGGGGTTTCCTCAAATTCTAGGGTTTTAATTTAGCCATGAATTAGGTAATGTAAGGAGGAATTTCTTTTGGATTTATGGTTAGATAACTCATTACAACAAACCCCTGTGAAGAATTTGGAGTTTTGGATAGTCTATATATGACCGGAACAAAACTGTTCCCGCTGTTCATCCTACTCGCCGAGTAGGTCGTGTACTCGGCGAGTAGATGACCATTCAGACCTGATTTATTCGTTTTTAATTACTGGATACTATTTGTTTGTGTGTTTTTGATGTTTTTGTGCAGGTATCATGGCCAGAAGGGGACAATCTTCTCGTGGGGGGAGCCAAAGTGATATCCCGTGGCTTTCATTTCGACAAATTACTTCCAAATCGTCACAAGCAAGGGCTAAAAACAGATTGGAAGCACTCAAACAGAAAGAAATCCATTTGCCCAACGCAGTTGACTGGGACTGGTTGGGAAAGGTGGGTTTGGAGGAGGAGATCACGCCTTACTTGGTGAAGGAGTGCAGTTTGGGGTATACCACCATCACATGTGATGGTTGGTTACAATTATTCAAGATTCAAGAACCTGTATATGCCGAGTTGTGTTGGGAATTTTTCGCTACCATCTCATTCCGAGGTGGTAGTGAGTATTACAACCCCAACACAATTTCTTTTTCTTTGGGCGGGGAGCTGCGACAATGCAGCATTGCTGAGTTTTCTTGGAGGCTAGGAATTTATGACCAGAGCACGATGATGTCTGAAGACTTTGAAGCCTTTTTGGAGAACTACCATAAGGAACTTCCCGAGGCAGTGGTGGCCTCTACATGGTGGAACACGATTGCTAACCGGGTGTATATTCCTTCCACCGCCCAGGAGGGCCACATTCGCTCGCCAATCCATCGCCTCATCCACCGCTTCATGGCTAGCACCATCAACATGCGAAAGGATTGGGACAAGGTCCCAACCTTTGATATCTTCTATCTGTGGAGTATTATTACTCCCGATGCTTTCTGCAATCTCCCCTATTGCATTGCTAATTTCCTTGCTGAAGGGGCGGTAAAGGAAAAAGTCAACTCAAAAATCAATGGAGGCATGTTTGTTACTCGGCTGGCCAAGTCGTTTGGGGTTCTAGATTTGCAACAAGCTCGGGCACTCACGGTTATCCACCCTCCACCATTCAACACTGCACTATATAGGAGGGCACAGATAGTTGAGAAGTTTGGCGATTCATTCTCCATTCCACATGAAGACGAGCCGGCAATCCCCGATGAGCCGGGAAGGCGGGTCCGACAACGTAGTGAGCAGGTACGAGAAGAACCACCGGTTATCCCGGTGGAAGAGGACAATGATGGATGGAACCAATTGGAGTACTGACGCTACTTGGATGACATTGTACGAGGGGTGAATTATAATAATCAATCTTTTGAATACCTCTTCCAATAGATGAACATTGCCCCAAGACCCGGACCCGGCTATCCATACATTATGAGTTGGGACGAGAGAATGAGGAGAAGAGATGGAGCAGGAGGAAGTGGCGCGGGAGGAGCCGACATGTGTGACAACCCTATATTTTCCAAAAGCAGTGTAATGCTCAAGAGTCAAATACAACGAAATTGACCTAAAAAATAAAAGCGTTTAATTATCTAAGTTGGGATGCATCAAATATTAGATACCGTGCCAAGATTTCCAAAAAACGTAAAGAACGCTCAAAACCGGGTTATATTGAAGAAGTTATAACCACTCGTATATTTACGATATGCCGTTAAAACGTTATTTAACGTAAAAAGTGAAATCTCAATAAAATGCATTTTAGCCTTAAGTATCTAAACAAAAGTCGTAGATCTCGTTAAAAGGTGAGCGTGCATAAAAAGATCGCCCAAATTGGACTTCGTATGAAGAAGTTACGAATTTCCTAAGTTTCGTAACAGTAGTAGAGGGCTAAAAACTCAAATTGAAGATTGAGTGTTATTTAGCTATCGCCACCTAAACGGAAGTTGAAGATCTCCACAATAGTAATAAAACGATAAAAAGACAAACGAAAACCGACGTCGAATAAAGAACCTATGAATTTTTAACGGACTTTAGTAGTCCTGGCCTATTAACGAAATATCATTAAAAATAAAGTCAAAACTAGCCGACGGAGTCTAAATGAAAGTTGTAGAGCATAATCTCACCTACGCGTGGATATAAAGAACGCGAAAAACGGAGCCCGTACGCGAAAGTTACGGAATTTAGAAGACGGAAGCCAGAATTACGCCCCGCGTACTAGACCCAGAGTCGAGTCCCATCGGCTGCACCTCTACGCTTAGCTAGACCGGAGTCGTAAGCCATGACGCATTTCTACGGCCCGCGTAACCAAGGTACGCCCCGCGTACTGCGTACGCCCAACGTACTTCGGAGGTACGCCCCGCGTACGAGGAGTTTCCAGCCTATAAATAGAAGGTTTGAGCCTCGAGTTTTTGCACACCTTCTCAAATCCTCAGTCACTCTACCATACTTCTAAGCTCCAGAGATCAACCCGATGCCCTCGGTTTCCGCAGTCGAGCCTCCGACGAAAGACCTATGCTGCAGAGATCCCCGAAGAGCCGAAGACGCAACTTTCCGCGGTCGAAACTCTGCTCAACTCTAGCCTCTCTCTCTTCAAACCAAACAAGTGAGTTCATACCCCTACTTTTCAATTCTTTTCATGTTTTAGGGGGGAAATACAAGTACATTACAAGTCAAAGTATCATTTTATAAACTTATATGAAATTTCTATCTTCGAATATCGATACAAACAACTTATGTATACAAGGGCTATTATATCACCAAGTTATTTTCACCAAATGGAACACACTTTCCGAAAAACTATAATGGGTATAGTTAACGAGTCAAGCGTACATTTTACATATACATCTTGAAAAACGAAACACTTTCAAAAGAAGTAAAGGTCATTCTTATTGTAAATCTATTTATACTAAGCAATGTGAGGTATTCAAACTTCAACGTACATTTATGTATGCATTTCAAGCCCTGTATTATATACCATAATCTCTTGGAGGGAGAGCGTGATACTTGTGTATAGATCTATACGGGATTGACAACCCCGCACCTAAACTACTAGCTATAGATAGACCGGCAGGTCTGGGGTGACAAATGTCATAACACTACAACACATGAAGAATGTTGTTACTTTTGGATTAGTGTCTAAGTCCATAACTATTTTGGTATGTACTTGACCCGATGGTGCATGGTCCTTTTGGGTTGCCTTCACCACAACAACTTGATTGGAGAAATAAATAAAGAGAGAGAGGTTATTATGATTTATTAATATGTTATAAGAATAATATATTAAAGGAGAAATCATATTTGTTTACTTAATATTGATCAATAATTAATTAAGAATTAATTTTGTGATCAAGTGTAATTAATTAAACTAGAGGGGCTGAATTGTAATTATGTGATAGTTGCAAAATAGGGCAATGGTTATCCTTGTTAAAGGATGGACGAATTCAAGGATAAGGATATCGTTAAAATCGTCCAAGGTCCAAGAGATAGGGATTTTCAAGGCTTATCTTATGGTTGCTTGATGGGCAAGTAACTAGATAAGGATAAGGACTGAAACCCTAATCCCAACCCTATATAAAGACCCCTAAGGCCTTAGGATTTCGTGCACTTGATCCCTAGAGCATCTAAGGACGAATTCCTACCTCTCTCCTCTCTCTTTATACCTTCTCCACTTGCTTATGGTGTTTGTGAGCCATTAGAGGAGTGACACTTGTGACTCTCAGCTTTCCAAAGTCAATTCAAGGAGGATTAGGATTGTTATTGCTATATAACAATCAAGGTATGTTCTTAAACCCATTTATATGTTAATATTGATTTCCATATGCTAGAATTAGGGTTATAGTCTTGGATTCAAAGCATGTACAATAGAGAAACCTAGATCCAAACATTAGGGTTTGTATGAGCACATAGGATGTCTTATGACCAAAACCCATCAGTGGTATCAGAGACTTGCCTGGTTTCAATTGTATTGATGCATTGTATATCTAAAAAATTCGTTTTTTGGTGTTTTGGAGGCTGGACTCGCAGAGTCCATAGCTGAACTCGCCGAGTCCAGGCTTGACTCGACGAGTCAACTCGTCAGATAGAGCTTATCTCGGGATTTCTTGCTATTTTTGCATTGGGATAGTTACCTTATCATGTTAGATCAATATTAATCCGATTATATGATATATTTGACTATATTTTTGATCTAATTGAAGATATTTATCAATTAATAAGATAATTGTTTCCTTATAAGATAATTGATTAATTATTTTGAGTAAATTGATAAATTGTTTTGCAAGAAATCATTAAACAAATCAAATATGGATAATTATGTAATTAAATGTTAGTTTAGATTATTTGTTATTTGATCCTTGTTGTTATGAAAAGTTTCATATTTTTCCCTTTAGGTTTTATAGTTTAAATTTGAACCCAATAGTTTTGTAGTTTTGAAATTTAAATAGTTGAAACCCTAATGTTTTGAAAAAAGGTTTCAAAACCTGCCCTCAAGTTTTGGAATTTAAAAGTCGATTAAAAGTTTAATTAGGAATGTTAAATTCTAAAACTCTAGAATAGTTTTGAAAAAGTTCAAATCACACCCTTATGGTTTTGTTAATTAATTAAGGTGTATAATTAAAAGAAGTTTAATAAATCCATAAAAGTTTAGGTTTCAAATTTAATTGAATTAAAAGTATAATTGTTAAATTAGACCACCTAGTATTTTGAAAGTATAAAATAAACCCTATACTATATATAACATTAAAAGTCTAACATTATATATATGTACGAGTAAAAGTCAGTCTTACCGTTAGTAGGCCTCATTCACGAAGTTAGTCTATAAGGAGTGTTTAAGGAAATTGCCTATATAATGACGATTGAATGGGTATCCACTCTTACCCACCGCACTCTTGACTAGTGGAGGGTCGTTAGCCGAACGGGTAGGATAAGACGAAACCTTCCATTATAAGTATAATAAAGTATAAAAGTAACTAAATGATTTCATAAAATTCCCAATCTTAGTTACTTAGGCAAAAGTGAATTGATGCAATTCCATGAAATTACACTTTGTGCCCTTGCGAAGACGTTAGTGGAGCGTGTGTGGTTTACCGGCACACTAATTGGTTCTAAGCAAAGGTAGCAAAGGGTGACTCAATGTTTGTCATAGTTCGGTGGAGCGTGTGTGGTTTACCGGCACATCGAATATGTGACTGTAACATGTGATGGCACCATGTAAGTTTGCATGGTTATTCACACCCGCTTTGTGATCCTCGGCATCCCAGTCACAAACGAGAGGGGCATATCGAGATTTAAACATACCATTGAAAGTTCAATGAATCTCAAAGGATCTAGGAGTTTTCATAGATTTAAAACTTAAATTTCTTTTTCGTTTTTCGTGGTGGAAATTAGTGAATCGTCATTCACTTACCTTCAAATGTTCTGCAATTAGGGTTACGGCATCCCTCTCCCGAGTTGTAGAATATTGTGTTGGGTCCTAGCCTTAGTATTTCATTTGGGTGATTTACTAAGGACTCAATCTATCAACTAACTTGAATTCATTTTCTCCCATTTTGTAGATGTCAAAGTTCGACAACTATGGTCTTCCCAAATCCCGTGGAACAAGCATTCCACATGAAGATGATATTCCACGATTCGATCGAGGAACAAGAAATCATGCTTCACTTCCTCCTCCTCCTCCTATTATTTTCCCTAACCCACAAGTTCGAAGGCTTGAAAAGTTCAAGCTCACTCAAGCCCTTTTGGCAAGTAAACATAAAGAAGGAAAGTCCGTGTGTGCACACGTCCTAGGGATGAAGTCACACATTGATAGGTTAAGAATGTTGGGATCCGTTGTCTGTGAGGAAATGACTGTTGATTGGGTTCTTCAGTCACTTCCCAACTCATATAGTGAGTTCGTAAGAGAGTACTATATGATGAACTACGACGTGACCCTTATAGATCTCACCTATATGCTTATTGCTGCTGAATCAGCAATGATTTGGCGCAATAGAAAAGCAAAGTTGATTGGTGAATCTGCCTTCGAGACCTCTATGGATATAGACAATGGCAACGAAATACATGCTATGATTGAAAAGATTGATCATAAGAGAAAGGCGATGTCTGAAGTAGTTCCATGTCCTGTTCCAAAAGAGTCGATTTGCTTTCATTGCCAAGAGAAGGGGCATTGGAGACGAAGCTGCCCTATTTACCTAAGAGATCTAAGAGATGGGAGAGTCGAAACGTATGGCTCTAAGATAGGTAAAATCCATTAACTAACTCTTTTAAGCTTCTATTTTAGATTCTTAATACATAATGTGATAAGATTACAATTGATGTTTTGTAGGATCGAAGAAAAGAAAGGAAGCTTAAGGGAAGAAGTGAGCAGAATCTAACCGTGAAGGAATGGATTTCGATCGCATTTCTCGAAGATTAGATTCTTGAGCTACTACTTAGAGTTAGAATTAGATTGCTAAGAAAGATGTATTAGCATAAGTTTTTCAATGAGTTGCATTATAAGGACAAATTTTTCCGCAATAAAATGAATTTTGATTTTAAATTTTATTTATTTATCCTTACAATGACGTGTATGAAAAATTGATGTTAAAATGTTTCTATTATTAGCAATAATGAATTTGGTTCTTATTATGTTATTTATGGAAAGTCGAGAATTTACCAAATAGGGAGAGTTTCTCATCGCCCAAGTTTCAATTGGACAGAAACTTGGAATCATGCATCTTGGTTGCACGATGAATGAGAAATTTCATATTTGGAAATTAGACTAATTCATTGACAAAGTGTCAAGTGAAGGACTTGGAGATCGAATACACAAAGTTGCGTGCTGATCAAGTCCACCATAAGAGTAACAAAGACATTCGTCATGATTTACTAAAGGTTTAGTAAATATGATTATGCTTATAAGATTAAGTGTAATTCTGAATTGATTGAAAATGTTTGAATCAATTGCAGAACGAATAAGAAGAATCAAGTAGGTAGAAAGATAAAAGTTTCTCCATTCTAAGAAGAAGGGAGAGTACCTTTTATGCTTTATGATAGGTCTTAATGATTAAGAACCATATTTCAATTGATCCTCTAAGTACAATTGTATGTTTAAGAAGAGGAATCAAGAATTGAAGAAATGGTTAAATCAAAAAGTCAATCATACTTCGTTCCAAAACAAGTCTTAAAGTTAAGATTGTGACATTGAGTGAAAAAGTATTAAGAAGGTTTATAACATTCAATAAATGTGGTAAGTTGTGATGTCTTGGATAAGACAAAGACCAACTAGTACCAATTTATGAAGTGTTTTGATAAAAGCTACACTAACTCTTGAATATTTGTTTGTCAAGAAATGGTTAATGACAAGAGAATCTTATATGTCAAGGAGTCAGTGGGAGTCTTAATGGTCTTGAAAGGTTTCAAGAACAAATCAAATAAACCTTATCGATCATCACTAGCACACGAGTTAAGGTTTACAACCTATCGTGATGACATTATTTTGATTCTGTGCCAATCCAATCGAGTTAATTATGCATGAGAGTTCTATGACTTCTCATTTTGAACGCATAAAAGGCAAAGCACCTTAATCAATGAAAGGTACATTGATAGGAAAGGGTGAGCTGCTTAACTACTTGGAAGACATGGTGGGCAGCTGTGCTACCATAAGGTAAGAAATCAAGACTAAGAAAGTTCGGTCCATATGAGTTTAAATTTGTTGTAAACTTTGGTTTCAACAAATTCACATGTATAGAAACACATACACCATTTAAAATCTAAGTTTCATAAGATTTCCACCTTCATGAAAATGATTGTGAGGAAATACTTTCACTAAGAAAGATTTTAAGAAGATAGTGATTGTAAAATTGCATTCTCGAATTCAATTATGGTTACAGTATCACTTTCCATAATTTGAATTGTGAGGTTTGGCAATTAGTCTTAAGTGTTTAGACACACATATGAACTATCGAAGGTAAAGGTGTATAAGTTCAAAAAGCCTTGATAAAAGATGATCAAAGCATTAAGTATTAGAAACATGAACTTAAAAAAATTCAATAAGTATTGATTTTTGAAAGTCAAGATGTTTATGAATACATGTCGAAGCTAGTGGGAGCATAAGTGTTATGTTTTATAATAATCATCATGATAGTGGGAGCATAAATGTTATGATTGTATGATTATTAAGGCACGTATTGCAAAGTTGGCAATATTAATTATAGAAAACAAGAGTCATACTTTGCAAAGTTGTAAGAGTTGAAAGGTTGTTTTGCTATAATTAAGGGAGAGAATATTATGCTTCATTGCAAATCTAAAGGATTAGATTAAGAAATGTTAATAAACTTACTCAAGGGTACATAGTGTGTTCTTAAAATTTCGATTATGACTACGACATTCCTCTTCACAATTCGAATTTTGAGAACATAGCAAATAAAACATTATGCGTCGTGTCCCATACGCTTCGGGTATAGGATCGATTGCAAATGCTTTAATGTTTGACCATTCTAAAATTTTCCAAATGTCTAGCGCATTTAGAGGGAAAAGGGACTAGAATCGGTTTTGACTAAAATAATTAAACAACTATCAAAGGACAATCTAAAGTTCGACGAGGATTGGTCGCTTGTGAGTAGTTGGAAGTATAGTATTGGAAGATATGGAAATGTTCTCATATTGGATGGACCATATCGACATTATTAGGAATAGATAAGATTCTATTAAAAATAAGTTTTCATATGGAAAATATGGAAATGTATCTATATTGGGAATTGAATATTGAAAATCTATGTCTAGATTAGAAACTTTTATGCAAAGGGATGTTCAAAGGAATGTACTTTGAGTGAGAGACATCATATCTAAGGAATTGTCTTGTAACAATATTCGATAGAGGACTTTGTAATATCATTGGCAATGGTCTTTGTGACTTTGGTGCAGTGACATTACGAAAGGATAGTTGCATAGAATGTTAGAATCTAGCATATTCTATAAGTAACAAGAATTTGATATTCTTTCACTTATGAAAAAGGATTTGGAGTTGTAAATTGAGAATGATTGGAAATGTGTTCAATTTGTCTATTTCACAAAAGTAAGAACCATAGGTAAACATTGTGTGCATGCTAGGAGCATGGGACAAGTGTAATAATTCAAGTAAGAAGTTGATTACCTGAAACGACACATAATGAGTAATCAATATGGTGATAAATAAAAGGCGTTTTATTTATACTCAAAGGTTTGAGGCCATATGGGATTAGTATTATTCTTGTGTTTCACATTTGCATGTTTTGACTTCCAGAATAATTGAGTTTATTAAGAATAATCGAATTATTCGAACGGGCCACAGTCATTCATATGTTGGAAGTAGATATGAATGAAGACTGTCATGAATTGGTGTGTGGATTGTCTAAAGAGCATTAGACATAAGCAAATGTTTGCTGCAACGTTCATGAGTGCTTATGAATATGATTTGAGCATTGGATTAAACCCACGCTCACTTGGATCACTCCATGAATTGTATCACGAGTAATTAGTGAGACGATAACATCTTATATTCTTGAAACCGAGATGTGTGAGTTGTATCTTGCGAATCGGTTACACATTGATAATATGTAAACGCACTAGTAACTTGGTGTTATAAAACATATTGTTGTGTGTGATTTGGTTAGTGAGTGCAAGCGAGCATTGTATCAAAGTTTATCCATTCCTTTTATTCAAAGTAGAATAAAAGCGATATCTTTGGGCCCCTCGATGGTTTAGTGATGACAAACGTAAATGCTCGGCCGGGCTAGGGCTAATTTGATTTGTTCAATTAGTCAGTCGTCATAAATCGGAAATTGAGATATAGTACAAAGAGAATGATTTGAAATCATATCTCATACGATATCTAGAATGGAGGAATATATGATTCCTTATCTAAGGACACGCGTATTTGATATGGTCAGAGTTGACAGCGGCTTTGGAAAGCTACGATTGCAGATCAGGATCTGAAGTCATACGCATAATAGTTATTAGACTTATCCAAGTGGGATACTGTTGGATTAGTGTCTAAGTCCATAACTATTTTGGTATGTACTTGACCCGTTGGTGCATGGTTCTTTTGGGTTGCCTTCACCAAAGCAACTTGATTGGAGAAATAAATAAAGAGAGAGAGGTTATTATGATTTATTAATATGTTATAAGAATAATATATTAAAGGAGAAATCATATTTGTTTAATTAATATTGGTCAATAGTTAATTAAGAATTAATTTTGTGATCAAGTGTAATTAATTAAACTAGAGGGGCTGAATTGTAATTATGTGATAGTTGCAAAATAGGGCAATGGTTATCCTTGTTAAAGGATGGACGAATTCAAGGATAAGGATATCCTTAAAATCGTCCAAGGTCCAAGAGATAGGGATTTTAAAGACTTATCTTATGGTTGCTTGATGGGCAAGTAACTAGATAAGGATAAGGACTGAAACCCTAATCCCAACCCTATATAAAGACCCCTAAGGCCTTAGGATTTCGTGCACTTGATCCCTAGAGCATCTAAGGACGAATTCCTACCTCTCTCCTCTCTCTTTATACCTTCTCCACTTGCTTATGGTGTTTGTGAGCCATTAGAGGAGTGACACTTATGACTCTCAGCTTTCCAAAGTTAATTCAAGGAGGATTAGGATTGTTATTGCTATATAACAATCAAGGTATGTTCTTAAACCCATTTATATGTTAATATTGATTTCCATATGCTAGAATTAGGGTTATAGTCTTGGATTCAAAGTATGTACAATAGAGAAACCTAGATCCAAGCATTAGGGTTTGTATGAGCACATAGGATGTCTTATGACCAAAACCCATCAGTTACAGGCCGTCAGTGTCAATAGCATGGTTATAAAACTCACATAAAAGTATAACAACAAGTTTGATTTACGAGATTCATATATGCATTACAGTCTTCTACATTATTTTTCATACAAAGTTATCTTTATCATTCAAGTACGGAAAATACTAATACATTCCAACTCTGGAAACTTTTCGAGTCAATTATAGAAAATATTGGATTTTCTGAAAACCTCGTTTACCGATTTGCTACCAAAACGGATATACTTTTCAACTCAAAACACTCATGAACTCACCAACTTAATTGTTGACACTCTTTCAAAACCACTTGTATTTCTCAGGGAATCATTAATACAGGTACCTATCAGCTTTGAAGAAGGAACGCTAAGGACGTTTCATTTTTGAACATTTATCATCATATTGTAATATTCTTTTGCTAATATGTATAACGCAACAATATACGTTTTCATTATATATATGATGGTTGTGTTACTTTCTTTACAATATTCAATTGTTGTGATACTACGTGAAGTCATCCACCCTCGAATGTTTCCGCCATTCTTGTTTGGGGGTGTGACAGATTGGTATCAGAGCCAGGTTTATAGTGAACTAAGTATATCAAACCACATAAGATATACAAACTATAAATGCAAAGGGGACCAAAAACCCTCTGACAAAATGTTTTCATAAACAATAAACATTTTACTCGCATGCATCAGTCTCGTATCATGACAAGTTTTCTAAATAAAGTATTAAGACAAGTTGCGACACTATGATTGGGCCTCGAGGTATGTAATCAAATCGAGAATAAATATAGCCTGATCAACTATGTTTATCCTAGGTTTGACCAACATACGTCGAGGAATGGTCGTAGTGGACAACAAGCCAAAAAAAAAAAAATTACCAAATACAAATTATTTTAGATTCGTCAATTTGAATTACTATAGGAGTATTGCATAAATAATCGTACAATGAAAAACTTGTGCTCCGTTAGGATATAGTTAAACATAGGATGTTGTGAAATAGAAATTTCTTTTCTTATAAAATTCTCATACCTCTATCCTAGTACAGACAAATGGCCGGATTCCATTTACCCGGAGATCCCTACTACCCAAACCAAGGCAACGACGGGTGGATAGAAGAAGATCCGGAGGAAGACCCAGAGGAAATCGAAGAAGAGGTCGAAGAAGAGTTTGAGGAGGGAGTCGAAGAAGAATTCGAAATCGAAGTCGGAGAAGAATTTGAAGTCGACGAGGAGATCGTGGAAGTTTCTAGTGGAACAGACTCCGAACTAGAAGTAATCGACCCTCCCATCCCTCATCCTCCCGAAATCAGACCATATCAACCGGGACCCATTCCTCTGTGGGGAAGCCACCTCTACTACTGGAGCTGCCAGCAAGGTGTACGCCCTCCCTTCGTCATGTGTCGAGATTTTTACAATGTCAGTGGGGGAGGCTCAGTTGATCGAGCCCTTCCTATTATTGTGAACGCTATAGCTAACCAAAACTACCAGGCGGACCAGCAAGCAGCCAGAGTTCGCGAGGTCAATGCTGCTACTCAAGGTAACGCTGCAGACATCCGCCGTTTGGAAGGACTACATGAGAATACCCAAATCTACACAGGGACGCTTCAGAACCAAATGATAACGGCTCTAGCAGAAATAGGAGAGATGAAGGAACAACAAGCAGATCTCGAGAGGCGACTGATGGGAGTCAAACGGTTGGATGCCGAATCTAGCTCCAAACGCCGCAAATAGAGCTTGTTCAAGCCCAAATAATTTTTCTTATAAAATAGGATTTCGGATAAAAGTTTTTCCCTTATTTCCTTTTGTATCTGTAATCGGAGACCTCTAGGTAGGTCAAACTTTCCAAAACAAAAAGTGTAATGTAACACACCTCAGGTGTGACCTATATATATATACATATATATATATATATATACATATATATATATATATATATATATATATATATATATATATATATATATATATATATATAAATATGAAGTACTTCTTTATAATACCTCTCGGAAACTTATGGGTTTAACTAAAATTACTATACTTACCTTGGAACCATAAACTAAAGTCAAAACAAATTACAAGATACAACTAACACACGATTGTCAAAAACATTGGAAACTTATAGTATTCATTCTTATTTTCTCTACCAGAACATGCCTCCTCGTAGATCAACACGCAGAAACTCAACTTCAACACCACCTCCTCCAATTATGGATGCCGTTATGTTCCAGACTGCTGTAACCGCTGCTGTAACCACAGCCATGGCTCAAATGAGCAACAACGGATCGGGAGGAGGAACAAACAGCTTTACAAATGGCCAAGGTCAAGGCCGTTCAGGGGTATGCACTTACAAAGACTTCACCAACGGAAAACCTATTTCCTTTTATGGAACTGGGGGAGTATTGGCTCTATCTCAATGGGTAGAGAAAACGGAAGCTGTATTCGAAATTTGCGCATGCCCTGAAGAGAGCAAAGTAAAGTTTGCTGCTTGTACTTTCTCTGAACGCGCCCTGACATGGTGGAACGGCCACGTCAAGACACTAACCCTAGTGGTGGCGAACTCCATGGGTTGGGAAAACTTGAAACGAATGCTCCTTCTAGAGTACTGCCCAAGAGGCTAGATTCAGAAGCTTGAATAGGAATTATGGAGTCTTTCGATGGTAGGCTCGGACATAGCAGGTTACACCAACAGGTTCAGTGATTTGATAACACTTTGCCCAGGAATACTAACCCTGGAAAGCCAAAGGGTCAAGAGATACATCTGGGGACTATCACCCCAACTTCGAGGAAGTGTGTTAGCTTCCAAACGCATGACCTTCGACAGCACCAAGGAACTGGCGCAATCTCTCGTTGATCATGGTGTCTGTGAAGGAGTCACGGCTATCATGGCTAAACCAACCAAAGGGAACAACAACAATGAGATCAATGCCAACAACAACATCAAGAAGAAATTCTGGAACAAGAGAAAGGGGCAAACTTTGCAAGAACCTTCAAATAAACAAATGGTGGTGGTCCATGCCGCTACTACCCCCGCTGCAACCCCTGCTACCCCTGCGCCAACAAAACAATATGCTGGGAATCTGCCCAAGTGCAGCAAGTGCAACTACCATCACCACGGTATTTGCCGCGAGATGCACTGCAAGAACTGTGACAGGAAAGGGCACACGACCCGCTTCTGTAAAGCACCGACACGACCAATCACTCAAGTTCCTGGTACTGGAGTAAGTTTTGGATAAGGTGTCTAAGTCCATAACTTATTTGGTATATACTTGACCCGACCCGGCATGGTCCATTTGGGTTGCACTTCGCCCAAACTATTTATGGATAATTTTATGAGAGTTATACACATATGTTTATTAATATATTGTAAGTTATAATATATTAATATGAAGTCATGTTATTTAATTAGTTTTAGTCTTAAATTAATTATGAATTAATTTAGAGATTAAAAAGAAGACTGATTAAATTATGGGCTATTATATTTTATATAGTGTGGGCTAATACTCATTTGTTAATGGGCTAGGCTTATATGGAAGTCCATGGATGATACATGGAGCTTTTAACCCATGGATCCTTGGAAAAGGAAAGGTCATGGGTTATTAGGGTTTCACCCTAATCATGTACACTATATAAGCATGCTTATGTTGCATGTAATAGCCACTAGTGTCACTAGTGTGTGTGCTTGTGTGTGGCCGATTTTATAGTGTGTATACACTCTCTCAAAGTTTTCCAAGAGTTTGTGGTGATTTGTGATTCCATTTGAGGCATTCACACTATTAGTGCTTGGCCCTCAATCTCCTTAAGAATCAAACTCATCAAAAAGGTATGTAATCTCATCTAATTCTTTTATGTTTAAAAGTACCCCATGCCATGTTAGATAGGTTATGAACCTTGGAAAATTATTATTTTGCATGTATTTAGACAAACATAGATCCAAGGTTTATTAGGGTTGCATGCACACTTAGGAAGTGTTAGATTGCTCAAAACCCAACAGTGGTATCAGAGCCTAGGCTTATTTTCTTGAATACTTGATGCAAATTGCTGAAAATCGAAGTTTATGTGCTGTCTGCACAGTAGACTCGCCGAGTCCATGAGGGGACTTGACGAGTCCAAGACAAAATTCATCCAACTCAGCGAGTTGGTTCATGCACTCGACGAGTTGGACCCCCAGACAGCATATCTTCGATTTTTGGTGCTGGAATTGGTCTAGAATCATTACCTTAAACTGTTTTGGACTCATAAAACTTGTTTTTGATGTGGTAATGATGATGGTGGACCAATTTCAAAGTTGTAATCAAAATTTCAAGTTTATATGTGTTCATATGATTCTTGAAATTGTTGATGTGGATGTTCATGTTCATATGAGTTTTGTTAGATCATAGGAATTATTTGCAAATTGTTTGTTAGTTAATTCTTGATCTTAATGTGTTTTAATGGAATTCTTAATTTGTCCTCAAGTTATGGAATTCCAAGAGGTTTTCTTTTAAATGTTTTTTAAGAAGTTGTAGGTTACATTTTCTTGAAGAGTTTTTCCCATAAATGTTTTATGGACTCCATAACTTGTCCTCAAGTTATGGATTTCCAAGAGACTCTTCATTAAAAGCTTTAAAACACTTAATTAAAACTCATAAGTTATGAATATCCAAAAGTTTATGAATTGTTCAAAACTTGCCCTCAAGTTTTGGAATTTGTAAAGTCTCACACAAACTTTAATTCCATACCCTAGAGTTTTAAAAGTTAAAATTCAACACTTATACTATTTATAACATTAATGGTTAATTATTATATATATGTATAAGAACATGTCATTTTACCGTTAGTAGGCCTAATTCACGAAGCCGGTCTATAAGGTGGGTATAAGGTTGTTGCCTATAAAATGGCAACTTAATGGCTGTCCACTCTCACCCACCGCTTGCTTGACTGGTGGAGGGTCGTTAGCCGAACGGGTAGGACAATGACTTTAAATTCTCATTAAAAGTATAATGATTATTATAAAGTAACTAAATATTTTTTTATTTAATTCCCAATCTTAGTTACTTTAGGAAAAATGTGAATTTGGTGCTAGCCCATGGAATTCACACTTTGTACCTTACCAAGTCGTTGGTGGAGCGTGTGTGGTTAACCGGCACACTAACTTGGACTAGTAAGGATCACGAAGGGTGACTTAATGTTTGTCATAGATCAATGGAGCGTGTGTGGTTAACCGGCACATTGATTGGGTGATAATATTAAGGGTACCAAGTGAATTGGTATGGTTATTCACACCTTGTTTTGTGATCCTCAGCATCCCAGTCACAAAATTTGAGAGGGCACACTCGAGATTGAAACATGCCATTGAAAAGTTCAATGAATCTCAAAAGATCTAGGAATTTCAAATCCAATTAAAACCTAATAAATTATTACGTTTTTCATGGTGGAAATTGGTGAATCGTCATTCGCCTACCTTCAAATATTTTATAGCTTGGATTACGGCATCCCTCTTCCAAATTATAAAATATTGTGTTGGGTCCTAGCCTTAATATTTCATATTGGGTGTTATATTAAGGACTTTGAATCAACTAACTTGATTTTCTCCCATTATAGATGTCTGGTTCAGACAACTACGATCTTCCCAAATCTCTTGAAGATGGTGTCACTCAACATCATGCTTCACTTCCTCCAACTCCTCCAATTATTCTCCCTCACCCACAAGTTCTTGAAAAGTTTAAAGTCACTCAATCCCTATTGGCAAGCATAGTCTATGTGTGCTCACATCTTGGAGATAAAGTCACATATTGACAAGCCGGGAGAGTTGGGTGTCAAAGTCTCGTGAAAGTTGGATGTTCAATCACTTTCTTAGTAACATAGTGAGTCTCTTTGGGACTACTATGAGACAGACTATGACATGACCCTTAGTGATGTTATCTATTTGCTTGGTGTTGTGGAATCAACAATGATTTGGAACACCAGTAAAGCAAATTTGATTAAAAGAACAACTTCCCAAGTCTTAAATGGACATTGACAATGGTAGCATTGGATATCTAGAAAAAAGATTTCTCTTCCCAATGGAAAGGGATCGGCCATAGTCAACTCGGTTGACCAAATGGTAAAGAGAAAGGCTAAGTCTGAGATAGTCTCCTGTGCCAAAGGGTCCATGTGTTTTGTTGCCAAAGGAAGGGGCATTGGTTGCGAAGCTGCCCTATTCACCTGAAAGGTCATAAGGTTGATCAAGTCAAGAGGTTTGACTCTGCTTTGGGTAAAGTCCACTGACTAAGTCTATTAAGTTTCTATTTGGAGATTCTTATTACATAATGTGAATGGGTCACATGTTGATGTTTTAAGAATCAAAGAAAAGATAGGAAGCTTAAAGTAAGTATATGTTGATTCTGATTGCGAAGGTGGGTTTCGATCGCATAGTTCGGTAATCAGAATTTTGAGCTGTTGCTTAAGAGTTATAATATATTGCTTATGAATAGATAACAACAATGTTTTCATGTGGATTGTAAGGATAAGTTTTTCCGCAAAGTTTTAAAATAAAGGAAAAAAAGGTTTTAATTTTATTTATTTTAAAAATATCCTTACAATGGCATCTATGGAAAATTGTTGCTTATATGTTTCCAGTAATAGCAATATTGGAGAGTGGATTTGATTCCTTCATTTGTGGTAGTGTCTGAATTTACCGAATGAAGAAAGATTTTTCATCACCTAAGTTTCAATTGGACAGAAACCTGGAATCATACAAGTTGTATTGTATGATGAATGAGAATTTTCATCTTTGAAAATTAAGACTAATTCTTTGATCACATGTATATGTGAGTCAATTGAAGAACTAAGGAATTAGGTACACTGGGTGTGCGCTGGTCAAGGTCCACCACAAAGATTGATTTGTCATGATTTACTAAGGATTAGTAAATATGATTATACTTATGAGGTTAAGTATAATTCTGTACCATTGGAAAGGTTACAATGTATGACAAAACAAATGAGAAGAATCAAATTAGGCAGAAAGATAAAAGTTTCTCAAATCTGAAAGGATGGGAGAGTACTTTAGTATCATATTTCATGATCATCTTAATGATTATGAAACCATATCACAAATTCATACTCTAAGGACGTCTTAGTGCATTGTTATGACTAAGAAGAGAGGTCATGAATTGTTGGATTGGTTAAAATCAAGAAGATGAGTCATACTTCGTTCCAAAACAATTCTTAGAGTCATACTCCAAGATTGTAACCTTGAGTGACATAAAGGAGGATTTATTAACACTAGTCAAATGTAAGAGTAAAATGTTTTCTACTCTTGTACATTTGAGATTGGTAAGTTGTGATGTCTTGGATGAGACAAAGACCGACTAAGACCAATTGTGTGAAGTGTTAGTCTTGATAAGAATCCGCACTATCCCTTGAATATTTGTTTTGTCAAGGAATGGTTCTTGACTGGGGAAACTTATATGTCAAGGGGACAGTGGGAGCCTTAAAGATCCTGAAAGAGTTTCAAGATTTAATCAAGAGTAAAACCTGTAATTTATCACCAGCACACGACTTAAGGTTGGCAACCTATCGTGCTGACATAATTCTTATTTCTGTACCTACTTCAAATAAGTTGAATTTGCATGTGAGTTATCAGAGTTCAACTTGGAAGCATTGGTGGGCCTTGTGCTACCAAGGTGATAAGAAACTAAGATTGAACAAGTTTAATCCATGTAAGGCTGAATTTGACACTAACCTTATCTTGTGATTATGGTTTTGACAAATTCACATGGATAGGAACTCATACACTATAAAATCTAAGTGTCATAAGGTTTCTCTTCGATTCATGAAAATGATGGTGAGGAAACGCTTTCACTAAGTAGATTTTACATAGATAGCAATTGTGTTATTTGCATTTTCAAAAGTCGTTAGTGGAGCGCGTGTGGTTAACCGGCACACTAACATGGACCTGTGAGAAATGGAAAATGCCTAAGCAATTGAGACTATGATTACGGCATCCCTTTTCATAGTTCTGAAAATTGTTTAGACACACATGTGAGCTATCTAAGAAAGGGTGTATAAATCTAAATTTTAGAAGTCCAGCAGATTTCTGGAAATATGTCAGAGCTAGTGGGAGCATAAGTATTATGCTAATAATCATCATGTTAGTGGGAGCATGATAATTATGATTAGTATTGCAAGCCAACAATGTTAATTATAGAAAACAAAGTTTCAATTCGTGAAGTTGCAGGGGTTGAAAAGTTGTTTTGCTATAATTAAGGGAGAGGAAATTATACTTCATTTCAATTCTAAAGCTTAGATTGAGATTTTAATCATCTTTAGTCAAGAATATATATATATATATATATATATATATATATATATATATATATATATATATATATATATATATATATATATATATATATATATATATGAATTTTATGTCTGAATGGTTCGACTTAAGGAAATTCTATATATATTGCGTTTTCAAAATTTGATTATGATTACGGCATCCCTCTTCATAGTTAAATTTTGAAAACATGGCAAATAAAAAATATTGTAGCAAAAGACTTGTCTAGTATCATGTCTTTATGTCAAACATCATGAATCGTGTCCCATATGCTTCGGATATAGGATCGATTGCATGTGCTATAATATTCATCTTTTCTAAATTTTCCAAATGCTTAAGGAATTGAGAAGGGAAAAGTCTAGAACTGGATATGACTAAAGTGATTAAGCAATTGTTGAGGACAATCTGAGGTTTGCCAAAGATTGGTTGCTCAGGGACATTTGGAAGTATAGTGTTAATTTTGGCAGGACCATATTGACATTTTCTGAAAAGAGGCAACTCTTGTTCGGAAGTGATAGTCAAAATTGGACTATAGAAATGTCTCCATAGGTGGAAGTTATTCAATCTATGTAAGATTAGAAAACCTTAATGCAAGAAGGATGTTCAAAGCAATGTACTTTGAATATGAGACTTCCGTTCCATAGAGGTTGACCTTCTTTGGAATACTCTGTAATGACTGGTGACAAGGTTTTGGTGACTTTATGCATAATCATTACAAGAGGAACATTGCATAAAAGTTTAAAATCTAACAAATTTTTTGGTAAATGATAGGAATCGGGGATTCTCAGATTTACAATAAGGATTTGGGATTGTGAAATGAGTATCAATGGAATCATGTTCAATTGATCTACATCACAATGTAAGGATCATAGACAAACATAGTGTGCATACTTGGAGTGTGGCATAACTATTGTTTAGAAAAAAAACAAAGTGTACATGCTAGGAGCATGGGACGACTGTTGTTTTTTATTCAAGTCTTAAGTTGATTGTTTGAAACATTATACAATGAATAATGTGTAATCAATATGGTGATAAATAAAAGGTGGTTTTATTTATATTCAAAAGGGTTCTGAGACCATATTGGATTCGGTTATTCTTGTGTTTCACTTTGCATGTTTTGACTTCCAAAATAGCTAGGTTATTCTTTCCGAATGACTAAGTTATTTAAACACTCCACAGTCGTTCATATGTTGGAAGTAGGTATGAATCAAGACGGTCATGAATCGAGTTTGTAGATGGCTAAATGGGTTTAGTCATAGCAATGGTTGCTACAACATTCATGAGTGCTCATAAGTTATGAGTATTGGAATAAACCCACGCTCACTTGTATCACTTCATGGAATTTATCTCGAGTGATCGTGAGACGGTAATATCATATAAATCTTCAAACCTAGAGATATGAGTTGTTACCTATGAGTTGGTTGTGCATTGATTGCACGTAAACACATCAGTAACTTGATGTTATAAAACGTGCCTTTGTGTACAATTCAACAAGTAGTAGAAAAAGCATATGAGTCGAAGTTTATCTGTTCCTTCTAGAAATAGAAGCGATATTTGGGCCCCTCGATGATTTTGTTGTGACCTATGTACCGACCGGTCAGAACTAAATTGATGTGTTCGATTAAGTTCTTTGTCAAACAAATCGAAAATCGGGAAACAAACTGCTGGACAATAAGTACGACGTTGTTCCATGTATTTGTCCGGCTGATATCATGAGAATGGAGGATTATATGATCACTTATCTAAAATGGCGCTTCATAGTTCAACAGAGTTTTCGAGAGCTACGATTGCTGGTTGGTTCCTGAAGTAACATACGCAAATATAGTTATTAGACTTATCCAAGTGGGAGACTGTTGGATAAGGTGTCTAAGTCCATAACTTATTTGGTATATACTTGACCCGACCCGACATGGTCCATTTGGGTTGCACTTCACCCAAACTATTTATGGATAATTTTATGAGAGTTATACACATATGTTTATTAATATATTATAAGTTATAATATATTAATATGAAGTCATGTTATTTAATTAGTTTTAGTCTTAAATTGATTATGAATTAATTTAGAGATTAAAAAGAAGACTGATTAAATTATGGGCTATTATATTTTATATAGTGTGGGCTAATACTCATTTGTTAATGGGCTAGGCTTATATGGAAGTCCATGGATGATCCATGGAGCTTTTAACCCATGGATCCTTGGAAAAGGAAAGGTCATGGGTTATTAGGGTTTCACCCTAATCATGTATACTATATAAGCCTGCTTATGTTGCATGAAATAGCCACTAGTGTCACTAGTGTGTGTGCTTGTGTGTGGCCGATTTTATAGTGTGTATACACTCTCTCAAAGTTTTCCAAGAGTTTGTGGTGATTTGTGATTCCATTTGAGGCATTCACACTATTGGTGCTTGGCCCTCAAACTCCTTAAGAATCAAACTCATCAAAAAGGTATGTAATCTCATCTAATTCTTTTATGTTTAAAAGTACCCCATGCCATGTTAGATAGGTTATGAACCTTGGAAAATTATTATTTTGCATGTATATAGACAAACATAGATCCAAGGTTTATTAGGGTTGCATGCACACTTAGGAAGTGTTAGATTGCTCAAAACCCACAGTAAGCCAGGCGTGTTATGGGTGCGGAGACACTGGACACTTCAGGAGGAATTGTCCCAAGGAAAGGAATGCTGGCGATGTGGGGAGAGTGCTGGCAATAGGACAGAATGAAGCGATAGCAGACCCCACGGTGGTTACGGGTTTGTTTCTACTCAACAACATTTATGCATGCATACTCTTTGACTGCGGAGCGGAGAGAAGTTTTGTGAGTCATAAATTCAAACACCTACTTAGTCAAAAACCCCAACCACTCAATAAAATATTCACTGTAGAAATGGCAAACGGTAAAACGGAAAACACAAGTGACTTGTACGTAGGATGCACACTAAATTTAAACGAGCACTTGTTTCGAGTCGATCTTATGCCCATTTCCATAAGAAGTTTTGATGTCATCATCGGTATCGACTGGTTGAGCCTTCACCATGCCGATATACTTTGTCACGAAAGGGCCGTTCGCCTAAATCTGCCAAACGGCGAAACGCCATTTATGGCGACAAACCTAGTTCAAATTTACAAATCATTTCCTGTATTAAAGCACAAAAATATCTTCGCAAAGAAAATCATGCCTTTCTAGCCCATGTAGTAGACAAGAAACGAGAATCGAAAAACATTAAAGACATTCCGGAAGTCTGTAATTTCCCAGACATCTTCCTAGAATATCTTCCAGGAATCCCACAAGAATGTAAAGACGAGTTCAGAATCGACTTAATCCCCGGAGCTACTCCAGTAGCAAAGTCGCCTTACCGTTTAGCCCCAACCGAGTTGCAGGAACTGTCCAGTCAATTAAACGAGCTGTTGAGCAAGGGATTCATCAGACCGAGCTTCTCACCATGGGGAGCACCAGTCCTATTCGTGAAAAAGAAGGACGGATCCTTTCGCATGTGCATCGATTATCGGGAACTAAACAAACTCACGATCAAGAACCGATATCCCTTACCGTGCATAGACGATCTATTCGACCAACTACAGGGAGCAAGCTACTTCTCAAAGATTGATCTAAGATCTGGTTATCACCAACTGTAAGTACTGGAAGGAGACATCCCCAAAACGGCTTTTCGAACACGTTATGGTCACTACGAGTTTGTAGTAATGCCCTTCGGATTGACAAATTCTCCAGCAGTGTTCATGGACTTGATGAACCGAGTATGTCATCCCTTCCTGGATAAATTCGTGATCGTGTTCATAGATGATATACTCATCTATTCTAGAAGCCAGGAAGAACACAACCAACACCTCCGCAAAGTCTTGGAAACATTGAGGGCAGAGAAGCTTTACGCAAAATTTTCCAAGTGCGAATTTTGGATTCGGGAAGTGGATTTCCTAGGACATGTTGTAAGCAAAGAAGGACTACACGTGGACCCTTCCAAGATAAAGGCAATAGATAGTTGGACTACTCCAAGGACCCCTACAGAAATCCGACAATTTTTGGGACTTGCCGGGTATTACCGAAGATTCATACCGAACTTTTCAAAGATTGCCAAGCCACTTACCACCCTAACTCAGAAGAATGTGACCTTCGACTGGGGAGAAAAACAAGGCAACGCATTTTAGACACTAAAGCGAGCTTTATGTAGTGCACCCATCCTAACCTTGCCAGAAGGAACGGAGGACTTCGTAGTCTATTGCAATGCATCAAACCAAGGACTTGGATGTGTCCTGATACAACGGGGGAAGGTCATCGCCTACGCTTCAAGGCAACTAAAGACGCACGAAGTGAACTACACAACTCATGATCTTGAGCTAGGAGCAGTCGTCTTCGCTCTAAAGATATGGAGGCACTACCTCTACGACACAAAATGTACAATCTTCACCGATCATAAAAGCCTCCAACATATCCTCAACCAGAAGGAACTCAACATGAGACAGAGACGATGGGTAGAACTACTAAGTGATTACGAATGTGAAATTCGATATCACCCCGGGAAGGCTAATGTAGTGGCTGATGCACTCAGTCGGAAGGAATACTCGGGCCGCCGAGTGAAGTCCCTAACTATGAAGATCCATTCACACCTATCCACGCAAATCAAGGAAGCTCAAATAGAAGCCTTGAAATTCGAAAATGTGACAAGAGAAGCCCTAAGGGTAATGGATAAGAACCTTGAGATCAAGAGTGAAGGAGTTCGTTATTTCATGAACCGAATCTAGACACCGAAGTTTGGTGGATTCAGAGAAATCGTCATGGACGAGGCCCATAAGACACGATACTCCATACATCCCGGCTCCGATAAGATGTATCTCGACCTCAAGAAGTTGTACTGGTGGCCAAACATGAAAGCCGAAATTGCTACCTACGTGAGCAAATGCCTGACATGTGCCAAAGTCAAGGTGGAATACCAAAAGCCTTCGGGTTTATTACAACAACCAGAAATAACCGAATGGAAGTGGGAGCGGATAACCATGGATTTCATAACCAAATTACCCAAAATGGCAAGCGGACTCGACACCATTTGGGTAATTGTCGACAGGTTAACTAAATCAGCACATTTCCTACCGATCAAAGAGACAGATAAATTGGAGAAATTAACAAGGACATACCTTAGAGAAATTGTACGACTGCATGGTGTGCCCGTATCCATTATCTCAGACCGAGATAGTAGATTCACCTCAAGGTTTTGGCAGTTGCTACAAAAAGCTTTGGGGACAAGACAAGACATGAGTACCGCTTATCACCTACAAACCGACGACCAGAGCGAGAGAACCATACAAACCCTAGAAGATATGCTGAGAGCTTGTGTAATCGATTTTGGCAAAGCATGGGACACACATCTACCATTGGTCGAATTCTCGTACAACAATAGCTACCACACTAGTATTAAGGCTGCCCCGTTCGAAGCCCTCTATGGCCGCAAATGCAGGTCACCTTTGTGCTGGGCCGAGGTGGGGGACACACAACTAGCAAAAGGACAAGCAACAGACAACACGCTCACTGGACCAGAAATCATAAGGGAAACTACAGAGAAGATTGTTCAAATCCAAGAACGTCTAAAAGCATCAAGGGATAGACAAAACAGTTACCAAGATAAGAGACGAAAACCCTTGGAATTCCAGGTTGGAGACCGTGTCCTACTAAAAGTCTCGCCTTGGAAAGGATTAATACGCTTCGGAAAACGTGGGAAACTGAACCCTAGATACATCGGACCATTCGAGATCCTTGCCAGGATCGGTCCAGTGGCTTACAAACTTAGATTACCTCATGAGCTCCACAACGTACACCCTACCTTTCACGTATCAAACCTAAAGAAGTGCTTATCCGATGAGACCCTTGTCATTCCTCTAGACGAAATTGCAATAAATGAAAATCTCCAATTCGTAGAAGAACCAGTAGAGGTCATGGATCGGGAAATAAAAAGGACTAAACAAAGCCGCATACCTATTGTAAAGGTCCGGTGGAACGCCAAGCAAGGACCTGAATACACCTGGGAACGCGAGGATCAGATAAAAAAAAAGTACCCACATCTTTTTCCTAACCTGTAAACTCTATCTTAGATTAAATTTCGGGACAAAATTCCCTTAACAGGGGGATGATGTGACAACCCTATATTTTCCAAAAGCAGTGTAACGCTCAAGAGTCAAATACAACGAAATTGACCTCAAAAATAAAAGCGTTTAATTATCTAAGTTGGGATGCATCAAATATTAGATATCGTGCCAAGATTTCCAAAAAACGTAAAGAACGCTCAAAACCGGGTTATATTGAAGAAGTTATAACAACTCGTATATTTACGACACGCCGTTAAAACGTTATTTAACGTAAAAAGTGAAATCTCAATAAAATGCATTTTAGCCTTAAGTATCTAAACAAAAGTCGTAGATCTCGTTAAAAGGTGAGCGTGCATAAAAAGATCGCCCAAATTGGACTTCGTATGAAGAAGTTACGAATTTCCTAAGTTTCGTAACAGTAGTAGAGGGCTAAAAACTCAAATTGAAGATTGAGTGTTATTTAGCTATTGCCACCTAAACGGAAGTTGAAGATCTCCACAATAGTAATAAAACGATAAAAAGACAAACGAAAACCGACGTCGAATAAAGAACCTATGAAATTTTTACGGACTTTAGTAGTCCCGGCCTATTAACGAAATATCATTAAAAATAAAGTCAGAACTAGCCGATGGAGTCTAAATGAAAGTTGTAGAGCATAATCTCACCTACGCGTGGATATAAAGAACGCAAAAAACGGAGCCCGTACGCGAAAGTTACGGAATTTAGAAGACGGAAGCCAGAATTACGCCCCGCGTACTAGACCCAGAGTCGAGTCCCATCGGCTGCACCTCTACACTTAGCTAGATCGGAGTCGTAAGCCATGATGCATTTCTACGCCCCGCGTAACCGAGGTACGCCCCGCGTACTGTGTACGCCCAGCGTACTTCGGAGGTACGCCCCGCGTACGAGGAGTTTCCAGCCTATAAATAGAAGGTTTGAGCCTCGAGTTTTTGCACACCTTCTCAAATCCTCAGTCACTCTACCATACTTCTAAGCTCCAGAGATCATCCCGACGCCCTCGGTTTCCGCACTCGAGCCCCCGACGAAAGACCTACGCTGCAGAGATCCCCGAAGAGCTGAAGACGCAACTTTCCACGGTCGAAACTTTGCTCAACTCTAGCCTCTCTCTCTTCAAACCAAACAAGTGAGTTCATACCCCTACTTTTCAATTCTTTTCATGTTTTAGGGGGGAAATACAAGTACATTACAAGTCAAAGTATCATTTTATAAACTTATATGAAATTTCTATCTTCGAATATCGATACAAACAACTTATGTATACAAGGGCTATTATATCACCAAGTTATTTTCACCAAATGGAACACACTTTCCGAAAAACTATAATGGGTATAGTTAACGAGTCAATTGTACATTTTACATATACATCTTGAAAAACGAAACACTTTCAAAAGAAGTAAAGGTCATTCTTATTGTAAATCTATTTATACTAAGCAATGTGAGGTATTCAAACTTCAACGTACATGTATGTATGCATTTCAAGCCCTGTATTATATACCATAATCTCTTGGAGGGAGAGCGTGATACTTGTGTATAGATCTATACGGGATTGACAACCCCGCACCTAAACTACTAGCTATAGTTAGACCGGCAGGTCTGGGGTGACAAATGTCATAACACTACAACACCTGAAGAATGTTGTTACAGGCCGTCAGTGTCAATAGCATGGTTATAAAACTCACATAAAAAGTATAAAACCAAGTTTGATTTACGAGATTCATATATGCATTACAGTCTTCTACATTATTTTTCATACAAAGTTATCTTTATCATTCAAGTACGAAAAATACTAATACATTCCAACTCTGGATACTTTTCGAGTCAATTATAGAAAATATTGGATTTTCTGAAAATGTTGTTTACCGATTTGCTACCAAAACGGATATACTTTTCAACTCAAAACACTCATGAACTCACCAACTTAATTGTTGACACTCTTTCAAAACCACTTGTATTTCTCAGGGAATCATTAATACAGGTAACTATCAGCTTTGAAGAAGGAACGCTAAGGACGTTTCATTTTTGAACATTTATCATCATATTGTAATATTCTTTTGCTAATATGTATAACGCAACAATATACGTTTTCATTATATATATGATGGTTGTGTTACTTTCTTTACAATATTCAATTGTTGTGATACTACGTGAAGTCATCCACCCTCGAATGTTTCCGCCATTCTGGTTTGGGGGTGTGACAACATGGAAGATGAAGAATGAAGAGTTTTTTTTTTTATGTTTTTGTGTTTCTATGATGTTATGTTTTGAACAAATGTTAAACACTTGGATGATTTTTATTTTTGTTGGGATGGTTATTACTTTCACTTTTAGTTGTTTATTTTTCAGGGATAGAAGATTAGGAAGCATACTAAATTATTGAGGGTCAAGAAAGGAATGAGAGATTTTCAAGAAAAGTATGGAGTCTTGTCCTTAGGATTGAGTCCGTGAGAGTCGAGAGTAATGGAGAGTGTTGCTGCTGAAGGAATTAGAGTGAGGGTCAGGGAAATTTCCAATTTCAAAACCTGAGTCGAAAGGAACATCAGCTGGATCAGTTTTGGCAATACAGCGCCTACTCGCCGAGTGCACAAACTCTACTCGGCGAGTACATGGGATATTACACATTATCATTCCAAGTCAAGAGATACTCGCCGAGTCCGAGCTACTACTCGCCGAGTAGACATGCAATCTTCGATT
Organism: Lactuca sativa; assembly: GCF_002870075.4. Lineage (NCBI taxonomy): Eukaryota > Viridiplantae > Streptophyta > Magnoliopsida > Asterales > Asteraceae > Lactuca > Lactuca sativa. The sequence goes on from NC_056626.2 coordinate 25,077,595, forward strand.
TCCAGAACTGGTTTGAGCACTTTCACTGCAGCATTTATCCACTTTTTGTGAGGAATTATCACTGGAGATTTTCTAAGAAGCTTGTTCCGTGAAATTTTCGAGCTGGTAACCACACAAGACGCATGACACCCAAGCCTTGGATGAGCTGTTCCCATGGCTAAAGTCAAGAGAAGAAGGAGCTGAAGAAGAGAGTATCAACCTATCGACTGCTACCCCAGGGGAGTTTGTTCCAATTCCCTCTATATTTGCATTTTTATTTTTTTTGCATAATATGCAATGAGGGAATTGCATAAAATAAGTGTGGGGTAGGGGGTTGGTCACATATTAGAAAATTTAGAATCTGAATTTAGGCTAATTTTAAAAATTTTTGCATACCAAAAATATTACTTAGGACTTAATTTAGAAAATTTTGGTAAAAACAAATTAGGATTCCATGTTAGAATTGTGTTGATGATTGCATCAAAACCCAAATGTTTAGTTGAGCCTATATACGTTCTAGTGCATTTGTGGCTTCCTTATTCCAGTGAAATCATGGGACAAAAACAAGACCCCACTCAGCCCGAGGGATGCAATATGTTTAGTAGCCTAAACTTGAAATGTATCCAGGGAAATTATTATCGTTAGCCAATAAAGGTTGAGGTTGAGCGCCCCTGCTTAAGCATGTAGGGATTTGAGTGAAAAAGAGAGGTACATGTAAAAAAAAGAGAATTACAAAAAAAAAAAGTTGTAAGAATTTTGGAGCAAATAAAGTGAAGATCAAAAGATCAAAATTCCAAGAAATTCAAAAAGTTGAAGATACCAAAAATCAAACAATAAAGGTGGTGAATTCAAAGATCAAAGTATCAAGGAAGTGAAGAATTCAAAAGAGCTCCATAGTGGTATCGAAAAGTTGTAATTCTAGATTATGTATGCTTGGGTTGCTCAACTAAAAATACCTTGAGGGTAAGAGGTTTTCTGCGGATGGATTCGGAGGGTTGCATAAAATGAGCATAGTTCGGGGTGAGTGGGCGAATGTTTCTGAGGATTGTGAGTATTTGGAGTATGGGGGGTCCTTAGGAAAAAATATAGACACAAATGCATGCGTTGCGGTCTTGGCATAATGGCTGGGTTAGATTGGAGTTATCATATGTGATTCTAATATGTTTAAAATTCAGTTTTGCTTGGGGGCAAGCAAAAGTCAAATGTGGGGTATTTTGATATGTGCATAATTAGTTAATTATTTAGCATACATTTTTATTCATTTTTAACTAATTATGTGAATAATGTGGACAAAAGGTACTTAAAACTATTTAAATTTTGTTTTCAGTCCAAAAGACATGCTTGGGAGTGAAAGGGAACAAGGGGAAGCAATTAGAGACCAAAGAATGAAGATTGAGTGACAAAAGCTTACCTACTCGGCGAATATACGAGCCTACTCGGCGAGTCCATTGGAATATTCCAGAAGATAAGCTACGACTCCTAATTTAAGGCGGATAATTACGAACCTACTCGGCGAGTTGGGTCTGCTACTCGCCGAGTACACCCTATTTTGAGATAGCTATAAAAATCGATCCTTTATCCGATGGGACTACTTTTCTGGCGTTCTTTGAAGATCCATCTGCGATTGAGAACCCTGGAAGGCGCTGAGGAACTCTAATCTTCAATCTCTTGAAGAATCCAAGCAACTAGGTTAATCATTCCACTTAGCTTTAGAAATTGAGTATGTTTAATCTAGTTAAACTTGTTTTGGTGTTTGTTTTTACTGCAACTATGAGCTAAGTACGTTTTTGTTTCTGTTTGGGGAATACCAAGGAACTCCTATGGTTTAATTCTTAGCTTTTGATTGATTGATTATTGGTGATCTTTAAATTAAGTTTGTTAAGGAACCTTATGCATTAATCACAACTATTTTCTGTTAATTGGAAGACAATTAAGCTGCATGAACATCTCTTAGTTGTTAACCTCATATGTCTATGTGAACACTTAACCATATGCTTAGGAATAATGATTATGAAACTAAGATTAATAAGACAATAGGAAGATTAATGTGTGAGCTTGTTTGAGAAACCATCAAACAAGAGGTTAATTGAACTATTAATTTGATTAACCACTACAAATCTTATTTAATCCAAATTATTAATCTAGGGAATTAATTAGTTTAAACACTTGATCACTGCTTGAATTAGTTAATTGTCTAAGGGTTAGGAGTAATGAACATGAACCTAACCACTATAATTGGTAGCCAATAACAATTAATCTATCATAAATACAAATAACCATAGGAGTGAATTGGTTGAACCTAAATAGAAACATCTTTATCAAATTTGGTGAATTAGTTGTTTGCTTTAGTTACTTAGTTCATTAAGTGTTTTTATTGTATGTTTAAGTTTCTAGTCTTGCAAACCTAGAGAAAAAACCTTTTTACTTTTATTATTTGCTTAGTTAAAATTAGATATTAGTTTAATTTTCCCGTTCCCTGAGATCGACATCCTATTTACCCAACTATACCATTAAAAGACAGGTTCACTGCCTTTGTGTGCTAAATTTATTAATAAAAAGTAGGAATAAAACAAGTGCATTTTACACACATCAGGTACCGATAAGTAGACTAAGGTTGTCTAACAACTTTGATCCCAAATATTTTTGTTTTGTTAAATTTATTCATAGTTTTCCTCTATGCACAAATTTAGGGGGAGAATTAAAAAAAAATCCAAAAATATTGTGTTATTTCTGTTTTATTTCTTATTCGGAAAAATCAAAAATCCAAAAATATTTTTGTTTTTGTTTTATTTTTCAGAAAGTATGAAAACCCCAAAAATATTGTGTGCTAAGTTTTTTCTTTTAGTTTTGTTTTGTCTTGAAAACTGATTTCAGGTATAGATAAGACTCATGGAGACTGTATCGAAGATTTCTGAGCCAAGGCTTCATCCGTGATCATCGAAGAATACTCATTCGAAGGAGCAAGAAATGAAGATTATTCTTTCGATATTCAATCCTTCAACCCCAGTAGCAAGGTGAAGCTGAAATTGAAGATTATGTGACGGATTGCATTGAAGTCTCCTCAATCAGTCTGCTGCTATCTATGAACCTGCTGAAGTGATCCAAAAGAATATTTCTCTCCGTTGTTCTCTCTGAAGATTCTCAAGCTGAAAGTGCTATCTTTCAAGAATCAGTACATCAAGCCTCCTCACCCGACGTGCGTTCAAAGTCAAATTTTCGAAGAAAAGCCCAATTGCTCAAGATGAAGTCATTCATTGAAGATTCATATGTTCATATTGATGCTGTGAAGAACTCGAAGATAAACGCTGAAGCCAATCTCCAACTTATGATTAACAAGAAAAGCCAGCTACTTTTTAGGGGGAGCTTGTTGGTTCATTTTTAAAAGAAAGTTATAAACCAAGGGAGAGATTGTTGGGTCAAAAATATGTTTTATACTTTACTTTTCTAGAAAAATGTATTTTTGTGTCTTGGACCGTAAACTGCTTGGTGTTTACGGTCGTATATGTGTTTATGGCCGTAAACCCATTTACGGCCCATGTTCACCAAGCCTATATTCCTTAGTATATATATAGGTGTGAGGGTTGAGGAGTAGATTGATGAACGTTAGATGAACGTGAGAAGAGAGAAACTAGAGAGAAGAAGAGAGCATTTTTTGTGTGTGATTCTATTGTACAAGGAACTTAATTCTAATCATATCATTCAAGATTCATCATCTTATTCTTCTCCTCTTCTATTTTGATTTGACATCATCCGTTTGATTGGGATTCCGCACCATCAAACGGATCTGATTGATACACCATCATTTTGGGGACTTACATTAGGGTTTTCAAGGTCAATTTTAGGGTTTGGGGGCTGATAAAGGGATCAACCTCAAATGTTTAAGGAGATATGTAGGGTGCAAACCCTAAAATTTAGGGTTTCGCATTCAGCCGCCAACTTGTTGAGTTGAGGCTCCTCAACTCGTCGAGTAGGTCCATGAAAATGTGCGGCCATTTTGATCTCTACACGACGAGTTGGAGCCTCCCAACTCGTTGAGTTCTAAAACAAAAATGCATAATATCCTTAAAATTTCATACCTGGGAATCGGGATGTTACAACAATACATTAATAAATCATTTAATTTGATTTCTAATTAATTTATTAACAAGTAATAAATTAATAAATCATTCTTCTCTCTTTAACAATCATCCTATTTAATTGTTAGGTTTGAAGGCAACCCAAAGGAACCGTGCTATCATTAATTCAAGTTTATACCAATTATAGTTATGAGATTAGAAACTCAATCCAACATTAATAAATTAAACTTTTAATTTAATTAAATTAAACCATTCTATTGATTTATTGCTTATCTTTTAATTAATCACTTAATTAAATTAATAATAAGATCCATAAGGATGTATTTTAAACCTTTTTCAAAATACTAGGGTTTATATTTTAAATTTCAAAAATCAAGAAATTAATTTTAATTTAAAAATAAACCAATCATGAATACAAGATAAGGATATCTAATTACTTAGATAATTATTCAGTTTTACTTATTTAAAACATTACTAAGTGAAATGGTCGCGAACGTTCTTTGGAGTACGCATAGCTTATAGGAGTTACGCATGGCGTACTCCAATCAGACCCAAACCCTATTTTAGGGTCTTGGACCGTATTTAAGCTCCTTATCTCATCACCTACCCTAATATCTTTAGTTTTCATCCCTCTAAACCCTAGAAACGAAACCTAGCCCCCATTTGAGTGGTTTTTGAGCTTTTGGTGGTATTTCATGCTTTTTGGTGCTCATAGAAGAAGAATGAGCTTCTTGGAGAAGTGTGAGATTTCTTGAAGCTTGTGGATCCAGGCTTGTTGCATGTTGATCTACATCTTCGAGGTATAAAGTTTCTACCTTGGTGATCTTATATGTTAGATGTAGTTCATGGAGTATTTTGTGCATTTGCGAGTCTTTTGTGTTAAAGATGGGTTTTTGATCTACTACGGAAGAAAAGGGTGCTAGATCTTAGCCCCATTCAGTGCCTAGGTTCATAAAAATGCAAGCTTTATAGTTTATTTTGGTCCATTCATGCATTAACACCATTGTTACGTGATAATTAGTTTTATAGAATCAGATATGAGAGTTTGGCACTTTGTCTTAACCAATTAACGGCTTATTGGAGGAAAAAGGGGTATGAGGAGTACGTGGGGCGTACCTAAGTGTACACTCAACGTAATGTTGAGTTATGCATAAAAGACTTGTACTATGTGCTTTGAGGCTGTGTACGCGGGGCATACATCTCGAGTACGCAGGGCATACTCCATATTTCAACATTATTGGGCCTTTTTTTGTAGTTTGGGCCTAGATGGGCCATTAAGTTTCTGTATTTGGGCCATGGTTAGGTTGAGGGAATTCTTAGTATTAGTACCATGAAATTTTTTAGGCCTAATTAGGAAGTTGGGCCATATTGGGCTTTTGGTGCAGTGTGGTTGGGTTGAGACTATACTACTTCGTTGCCTGATTGTCTGTTGACTGATTATATGTGTATCTATGTATATGTTGATGTAGTGTGGTTGGGTTGAGACTGTACTACTTCATGCTGCCAGCCAACAAACCCGGTAATGTTTATATTGATATGTTGTTATGTTATGGTATGTGTAGATATGTATTGGTTATTGGGTTGAGGCAGTCCAGCTGGGACTGAAGGCCAAGAGACCCAGGGTGTCCCGGATAGACTGTAGGCTCGAGGGGCATACCAGTCAGGCCGAATGCCCGAAGAAATTTCCTAATAAGTTGAAGGACTGGCGAGGTGTTCCAATCATGTTGAAGGTTTTATGAGCGTTCCATATAGTCTGTAGGTCGGGGAGGCATTCCAATCATGTTGAAGGCTCTATGAGCGTTCCAGATAGTCTGTAGGTCGGTGCGGCGTTCCAACCATGCTGAAGGCTTTCTATGCATGTTGCTATTTTTTATTATGCTTATGTGGTGGTATTTTGTGGGCACTCACTATGCTTTGTGCTTACAGTTTTTGGTTTATGGTTTCAGGTACTTCAGTGGACCGTAGCAAGGCGAAGGCGTGACCGTACACAATTAAATAGGATTTGGGGTTTTCAAGGTCAATTTTAGGGTTTGGGGGCTGATAAAGGGATCAACCTCAAATGTTTAAGGAGATATATAGGGTGCAAACCCTAAAATTTAGGGTTTCACATTCAGCCGCCAACTTGTTGAGTTGAGGCTCCTCAACTCGTCGAGTAGGTCCATGAAAATGTGCGGCCATTTTGATCTCTACACGACGTGTTGGAGCCTCCCAACTCGTTGAGTTCTAAAACAAAAATGCATAAAATTCTTAAAATTTCATACCTGGGAATCGGGATGTTACAATAATACATTAATAAATCATTTAATTTGATTTCTAATTAATTTATTAACAAGTAATAAATTAATAAATCATTCTTCTCTCTTTAACAATCATCCTATTTAATTGTTAGGTTTGAAGGCAACCCAAAGGAACCGTGCTATCATTAATTCAAGTTTATACCAATTATAGTTATGAGATTAGAAACTCAATCCAACATTAATAAATTAAACTTTTAATTTAATTAAATTAAACCATTCTATTGATTTATTGCTTATCTTTTAATTAATCACTTAATTAAATTAATAATAAGATCCATAAGGATGTATTTTAAACCTTTTTCAAAATACTAGGGTTTATATTTTAAATTTCAAAAATCAAGAAATTAATTTTAATTTAAAAATAAACCAATCATGAATACAAGATAAGGATATCTAATTACTTAGATAATTATTCAGTTTTACTTATTTAAAACATTACTAAGTGAAATGGTCGTGAACGTTCTTTGGAGTACGCATAGCTTATAGGAGTTACGCATGGCGTACTCCAATCAGACCCAAACCCTATTTTAGGGTCTTGGACTGTATTTAAGCTCCTTATCTCATCACCTACCCTAATATCTTTAGCTTTCATCCCTCTAAACCCTAGAAATGAAACCTAGCCCCCATTTGAGTGATTTTTGAGCTTTTGGTGGTATTTCATGCTTTTTGGTGCTCATAGAAGAAGAATGAGCTTCTTGGAGAAGTGTGAGATTGCTTGAAGCTTGTGGATCCAGGCTTGTTGCATGTTGATCTACATCTTCGAGGTATAAAGTTTCTACCTTGGTGATCTTATATGTTAGATGTAGTTCATGGAGTATTTTGTGCATTTGCGAGTCTTTTGTGTTAAAGATGGGTTTTTGATCTACTACGGAAGCAAAGGGTGCTAGATCTTAGCCCCATTCAGTGCCTAGGTTCATAAAAATGCAAGCTTTATAGTTTATTTTGGTCCATTCATGCATTAACACCATTGTTACGTGATAATTAGTTTTATAGAATCAGATATGAGAGTTTGGCACTTTGTCTTAACCAATTAACGGCTTATTGGAGGAAAAAGGGGTATGAGGAGTACGTGGGGCGTACGTAAGTGTACACTCAACGTAATGTTGAGTTATGCATAAAAGACTTGTACTATGTGCTTTGAGGCTGTGTACGCGGGGCATACATCTCGAGTACGCAGGGCGTACTCCATATTTCAACATTATTGGGCCTTTTTTTTTGTAGTTTGGGCCTAGATGGGCCATTGAGTTTCTGTATTTGGGCCATGGTTAGGTTGAGGGAATTCTTAGTATTAGTACCATGAAATTTTTTAGGCCTAATTAGGAAGTTGGGCCATATTGGGCTTTTGGTGCAGTGTGGTTGGGTTGAGACTGTACTACTTCGTTGCCTGATTGTCTGTTGACTGATTATATGTGTATCTATGTATATGTTGATGTAGTGTGGTTGGGTTGAGACTGTACTACTTCATGCTGCCAGCCAACAAACCCGGTAATGTTTATATTGATATGTTGTTATGTTATGGTATGTATAGATATGTATTGGTTATTGGGTTGAGGCAGTCCAGCTGGGACTGAAGGCCAAGAGACCCAGGGTGTCCCGGATAGACTGTAGGCTCGAGGGGCATACCAGTCAGGCCGAATGCCCGAAGAAATTTCCTAATAAGTTGAAGGACTGGCGAGGCGTTCCAGTCATGTTGAAGGTTTTATGAGCGTTCCATATAGTCTGTAGATCGGGGAGGCATTCCAATCATGCTGAAGGCTCTATGAGCGTTCCAGATAGTCTGTAGGTCGGTGCGGCGTTCCAATCATGTTGAAGGCTTTCTATGCATGTTGCTATTTTTTATTATGCTTATGTGGTGGTATTTTGAGGGAACTCACTATGCTTTGTGCTTACAGTTTTTGGTTTATGGTTTCAGGTACTTCAGTGGACCGTAGCAAGGCGAAGGCGTGACCGTACACAATTAAATAGGATTTGGGGTTTTCAAGGTCAATTTTAGGGTTTGGGGGCTGATAAAGGGATCAACCTCAAATGTTTAAGGAGATATATAGGGTGCAAACCCTAAAATTTAGGGTTTCGCATTCAGCCGCCAACTTGTTGAGTTGAGGCTCCTCAACTCGTCGAGTAGGTCCATGAAAATGTGCGGCCATTTTGATCTCTACACGACGTGTTGGAGCCTCCCAACTCGTTGAGTTCTAAAACAAAAGTGCATAAAATCCTTAAAATTTCATACCTGGGAATCGGGATGTTACAATAATACATTAATAAATCATTTAATTTGATTTCTAATTAATTTATTAACAAGTAATAAATTAATAAATCATTCTTCTCTCTTTAACAATCATCCTATTTAATTGTTAGGTTTGAAGGCAACCCAAAGGAACCGTGCTATCATTAATTCAAGTTTATACCAATTATAGTTATGAGATTAGAAACTCAATCCAACATTAATAAATTAAACTTTTAATTTAATTAAATTAAACCATTCTATTGATTTATTGCTTATCTTTTAATTAATCACTTAATTAAATTAATAATAAGATCCATAAGGATGTATTTTAAACCTTTTTCAAAATACTAGGGTTTATATTTTAAATTTCAAAAATCAAGAAATTAATTTTAATTTAAAAATAAACCAATCATGAATACAAGATAAGGATATCTAATTACTTAGATAATTATTCAGTTTTACTTATTTAAAACATTACTAAGTGAAATGGTCGTGAACGTTCTTTGGAGTACGCATAGCTTATAGGAGTTACGCATGGCGTACTCCAATCAGACCCAAACCCTATTTTAGGGTCTTGGACTGTATTTAAGCTCCTTATCTCATCACCTACCCTAATATCTTTAGCTTTCATCCCTCTAAACCCTAGAAACGAAACCTAGCCCCCATTTGAGTGATTTTTGAGCTTTTGGTGGTATTTCATGCTTTTTGGTGCTCATAGAAGAAGAATGAGCTTCTTGGAGAAGTGTGAGATTGCTTGAAGCTTGTGGATCCAGGCTTGTTGCATGTTGATCTACATCTTCGAGGTATAAAGTTTCTACCTTGGTGATCTTATATGTTAGATGTAGTTCATGGAGTATTTTGTGCATTTGCGAGTCTTTTGTGTTAAAGATGGGTTTTTGATCTACTACGGAAGCAAAGGGTGCTAGATCTTAGCCCCATTCAGTGCCTAGGTTCATAAAAATGCAAGCTTTATAGTTTATTTTGGTCCATTCATGCATTAACACCATTGTTACGTGATAATTAGTTTTATAGAATCAGATATGAGAGTTTGGCACTTTGTCTTAACCAATTAACGGCTTATTGGAGGAAAAAGGGGTATGAGGAGTACGTGGGGCGTACGTAAGTGTACACTCAACGTAATGTTGAGTTATGCATAAAAGACTTGTACTATGTGCTTTGAGGCTGTGTACGCGGGGCATACATCTCGAGTACGCAGGGCGTACTCCATATTTCAACATTATTGGGCCTTTTCTTTTTGTAGTTTGGGCCTAGATGGGCCATTGAGTTTCTGTATTTGGGCCATGGTTAGGTTGAGGGAATTCTTAGTATTAGTACCATGAAATTTTTTAGGCCTAATTAGGAAGTTGGGCCATATTGGGCTTTTGGTGCAGTGTGGTTGGGTTGAGACTGTACTACTTCGTTGCCTGATTGTCTGTTGACTGATTATATGTGTATCTATGTATATGTTGATGTAGTGTGGTTGGGTTGAGACTGTACTACTTCATGCTGCCAGCCAACAAACCCGGTAATGTTTATATTGATATGTTGTTATGTTATGGTATGTATAGATATGTATTGGTTATTGGGTTGAGGCAGTCCAGCTGGGACTGAAGGCCAGGAGACCCAGGGTGTCCCGAATAGACTGTAGGCTCGAGGGGCATACCAGTCAGGCCGAATGCCCGAAGAAATTTCCTAATAAGTTGAAGGACTGGCGAGGCGTTCCAGTCATGTTGAAGGTTTTATGAGCGTTCCATATAGTCTGTAGATCGGGGAGGCATTCCAATCATGCTGAAGGCTCTATGAGCGTTCCAGATAGTCTGTAGGTCGGTGCGGCGTTCCAATCATGTTGAAGGCTTTCTATGCATGTTGCTATTTTTTATTATGCTTATGTGGTGGTATTTTGAGGGAACTCACTATGCTTTGTGCTTACAGTTTTTGGTTTATGGTTTCAGGTACTTCAGTGGACCGTAGCAAGGCGAAGGCGTGACCGTACACAATTAAATAGGATTTGGGGTTTTCAAGGTCAATTTTAGGGTTTGGGGGCTGATAAAGGGATCAACCTCAAATGTTTAAGGAGATATATAGGGTGCAAACCCTAAAATTTAGGGTTTCGCATTCAGCCGCCAACTTGTTGAGTTGAGGCTCCTCAACTCGTCGAGTAGGTCCATGAAAATGTGCGGCCATTTTGATCTCTACACGACGAGTTGGAGCCTCCCAACTCGTTGAGTTCTAAAACAAAAATGCATAATATCCTTAAAATTTCATACCTGGGAATCGGGATGTTACAATAATACATTAATAAATCATTTAATTTGATTTCTAATTAATTTATTAACAAGTAATAAATTAATAAATCATTCTTCTCTCTTTAACAATCATCCTATTTAATTGTTAGGTTTGAAGGCAACCCAAAGGAACCGTGCTATCATTAATTCAAGTTTATACCAATTATAGTTATGAGATTAGAAACTCAATCCAACATTAATAAATTAAACTTTTAATTTAATTAAATTAAACCATTCTATTGATTTATTGCTTATCTTTTAATTAATCACTTAATTAAATTAATAATAAGATCCATAAGGATGTATTTTAAACCTTTTTCAAAATACTAGGGTTTATATTTTAAATTTCAAAAATCAAGAAATTAATTTTAATTTAAAAATAAACCAATCATGAATACAAGATAAGGATATCTAATTACTTAGATAATTATTCAGTTTTACTTATTTAAAACATTACTAAGTGAAATGGTCGCGAACGTTCTTTGGAGTACGCATAGCTTATAGGAGTTACGCATGGCGTACTCCAATCAGACCCAAACCCTATTTTAGGGTCTTGGACCGTATTTAAGCTCCTTATCTCATCACCTACCCTAATATCTTTAGTTTTCATCCCTCTAAACCCTAGAAACGAAACCTAGCCCCCATTTGAGTGGTTTTTGAGCTTTTGGTGGTATTTCATGCTTTTTGGTGCTCATAGAAGAAGAATGAGCTTCTTGGAGAAGTGTGAGATTTCTTGAAGCTTGTGGATCCAGGCTTGTTGCATGTTGATCTACATCTTCGAGGTATAAAGTTTCTACCTTGGTGATCTTATATGTTAGATGTAGTTCATGGAGTATTTTGTGCATTTGCGAGTCTTTTGTGTTAAAGATGGGTTTTTGATCTACTACGGAAGAAAAGGGTGCTAGATCTTAGCCCCATTCAGTGCCTAGGTTCATAAAAATGCAAGCTTTATAGTTTATTTTGGTCCATTCATGCATTAACACCATTGTTACGTGATAATTAGTTTTATAGAATCAGATATGAGAGTTTGGCACTTTGTCTTAACCAATTAACGGCTTATTGGAGGAAAAAGGGGTATGAGGAGTACGTGGGGCGTACGTAAGTGTACACTCAACGTAATGTTGAGTTATGCATAAAAGACTTGTACTATGTGCTTTGAGGCTGTGTACGCGGGGCATACATCTCGAGTACGCAGGGCGTACTCCATATTTCAACATTATTGGGCCTTTTTTTTGTAGTTTGGGCCTAGATGTGCCATTGAGTTTCTGTATTTGGGCCATGGTTAGGTTGAGGGAATTCTTAGTATTAGTACCATGAAATTTTTTAGGCCTAATTAGGAAGTTGGGCCATATTGGGCTTTTGGTGCAGTGTGGTTGGGTTGAGACTGTACTACTTCGTTGCCTGATTGTCTGTTGACTGATTATATGTGTATCTATGTATATGTTGATGTAGTGTGGTTGGGTTGAGACTGTACTACTTCATGCTGCCAGCCAACAAACCCGGTAATGTTTATATTGATATTTTGTTATGTTATGGTATGTATAGATATGTATTGGTTATTGGGTTGAGGCAGTCCAGTTGGGACTGAAGGCCAAGAGACCCAAGGTGTCCCGGATAGACTGTAGGCTCGAGGGGCATACCAGTCAGGCCGAATGCCCGAAGAAATTTCCTAATAAGTTGAAGGACTGGCGAGGCGTTCCAGTCATGTTGAAGGTTTTATGAGCGTTCCATATAGTCTGTAGGTCGGGGAGGCATTCCAATCATGCTGAAGGCTCTATGAGCGTTCCAGATAGTCTGTAGGTCGGTGCGGCGTTCCAATCATGTTGAAGGCTTTGTATGCATGTTGCTATTTTTTATTATGCTTATGTGGTGGTATTTTGTGGGAACTCACTATGCTTTGTGCTTACAGTTTTTGGTTTATGGTTTCAGGTACTTCAGTGGACCGTAGCAAGGCGAAGGCGTGACCGTACACAATTAAATAGGATTTGGGGTTTTCAAGGTCAATTTTAGGGTTTGGGGGCTGATAAAGGGATCAACCTCAAATGTTTAAGGAGATATATAGGGTGCAAACCCTAAAATTTAGGGTTTCGCATTCAGCCGCCAACTTGTTGAGTTGAGGCTCCTCAACTCGTCGAGTAGGTCCATGAAAATGTGCGGCCATTTTGATCTCTACACGACGTGTTGGAGCCTCCCAACTCGTTGAGTTCTAAAACAAAAATGCATAAAATCCTTAAAATTTCATACCTGGGAATCGGGATGTTACAATAATACATTAATAAATCATTTAATTTGATTTCTAATTAATTTATTAACAAGTAATAAATTAAAAAATCATTCTTCTCTCTTTAACAATCATCCTATTTAATTGTTAGGTTTGAAGGCAACCCAAAGTAACCGTGCTATCATTAATTCAAGTTTATACCAATTATAGTTATGAGATTAGACACTCAATCCAACATTAATAAATTAAACTTTTAATTTAATTAAATTAAACCATTCTATTGATTTATTGCTTATCTTTTAATTAATCACTTAATTAAATTAATAATAAGATCCATAAGGATGTATTTTAAACCTTTTTCAAAATACTAGGGTTTATATTTTAAATTTCAAAAATCAAGAAATTAATTTTAATTTAAAAATAAACCAATCATGAATACAAGATAAGGATATCTAATTACTTAGATAATTATTCAGTTTTACTTATTTAAAACATTACTAAGTGAAATGGTCGCGAACGTTCTTTGGAGTACGCATAGCTTATAGGAGTTACGCATGGCGTACTCCAATCAGACCCAAACCCTATTTTAGGGTCTTGGACCGTATTTAAGCTCCTTATCTCATCACCTACCCTAATATCTTTAGCTTTCATCCCTCTAAACCCTAGAAACGAAACCTAGCCCCCATTTGAGTGGTTTTTGAGCTTTTGGTGGTATTTCATGCTTTTTGGTGCTCATAGAAGAAGAATGAGCTTCTTGGAGAAGTGTGAGATTGCTTGAAGCTTGTGGATCCAGGCTTGTTGCATGTTGATCTACATCTTCGAGGTATAAAGTTTCTACCTTGGTGATCTTATATGTTAGATGTAGTTCATGGAGTATTTTGTGCATTTGCGAGTCTTTTGTGTTAAAGATGGGTTTTTGATCTACTACGGAAGCAAAGGGTGCTAGATCTTAGCCCCATTCAGTGCCTAGGTTCATAAAAATGCAAGCTTTATAGTTTATTTTGGTCCATTCATGCATTAACACCATTGTTACGTGATAATTAGTTTTATAGAATCAGATATGAGAGTTTGGCACTTTGTCTTAACCAATTAACGGCTTATTGGAGGAAAAAGGGGTATGAGGAGTACGTGGGGCGTACGTAAGTGTACACTCAACGTAATGTTGAGTTATGCATAAAAGACTTGTACTATGTGCTTTGAGGCTGTGTACGCGGGGCATACATCTCGAGTACACAGGGCGTACTCCATATTTCAACATTATTGGGCCTTTTTTTTTGTAGTTTGGGCCTAGATGTGCCATTGAGTTTCTGTATTTGGGCCATGGTTAGGTTGAGGGAATTCTTAGTATTAGTACCATGAAATTTTTTAGGCCTAATTAGGAAGTTGGGCCATATTGGGCTTTTGGTGCAGTGTGGTTGGGTTGAGACTGTACTACTTCGTTGCCTGATTGTCTGTTGACTGATTATATGTGTATCTATGTATATGTTGATGTAGTGTGGTTGGGTTGAGACTGTACTACTTCATGCTGCCAGCCAACAAACCCGGTAATGTTTATATTGATATTTTGTTATGTTATGGTATGTATAGATATGTATTGGTTATTGGGTTGAGGCAGTCCAGTTGGGACTGAAGGCCAAGAGACCCAAGGTGTCCCGGATAGACTGTAGGCTCGAGGGGCATACCAGTCAGGCCGAATGCCCGAAGAAATTTCCTAATAAGTTGAAGGACTGGCGAGGCGTTCCAGTCATGTTGAAGGTTTTATGAGCGTTCCATATAGTCTGTAGGTCGGGGAGGCATTCCAATCATGCTGAAGGCTCTATGAGCGTTCCAGATAGTCTGTAGGTCGGTGCGGCGTTCCAATCATGTTGAAGGCTTTGTATGCATGTTGCTATTTTTTATTATGCTTATGTGGTGGTATTTTGTGGGAACTCACTATGCTTTGTGCTTACAGTTTTTGGTTTATGGTTTCAGGTACTTCAGTGGACCGTAGCAAGGCGAAGGCGTGACCGTACACAATTAAATAGGATTTGGGGTTTTCAAGGTCAATTTTAGGGTTTGGGGGCTGATAAAGGGATCAACCTCAAATGTTTAAGGAGATATATAGGGTGCAAACCCTAAAATTTAGGGTTTCGCATTCAGCCGCCAACTTGTTGAGTTGAGGCTCCTCAACTCGTCGAGTAGGTCCATGAAAATGTGCGGCCATTTTGATCTCTACACGACGTGTTGGAGCCTCCCAACTCGTTGAGTTCTAAAACAAAAATGCATAAAATCCTTAAAATTTCATACCTGGGAATCGGGATGTTACAATAATACATTAATAAATCATTTAATTTGATTTCTAATTAATTTATTAACAAGTAATAAATTAAAAAATCATTCTTCTCTCTTTAACAATCATCCTATTTAATTGTTAGGTTTGAAGGCAACCCAAAGTAACCGTGCTATCATTAATTCAAGTTTATACCAATTATAGTTATGAGATTAGACACTCAATCCAACATTAATAAATTAAACTTTTAATTTAATTAAATTAAACCATTCTATTGATTTATTGCTTATCTTTTAATTAATCACTTAATTAAATTAATAATAAGATCCATAAGGATGTATTTTAAACCTTTTTCAAAATACTAGGGTTTATATTTTAAATTTCAAAAATCAAGAAATTAATTTTAATTTAAAAATAAACCAATCATGAATACAAGATAAGGATATCTAATTACTTAGATAATTATTCAGTTTTACTTATTTAAAACATTACTAAGTGAAATGGTCGCGAACGTTCTTTGGAGTACGCATAGCTTATAGGAGTTACGCATGGCGTACTCCAATCAGACCCAAACCCTATTTTAGGGTCTTGGACCGTATTTAAGCTCCTTATCTCATCACCTACCCTAATATCTTTAGCTTTCATCCCTCTAAACCCTAGAAACGAAACCTAGCCCCCATTTGAGTGGTTTTTGAGCTTTTGGTGGTATTTCATGCTTTTTGGTGCTCATAGAAGAAGAATGAGCTTCTTGGAGAAGTGTGAGATTGCTTGAAGCTTGTGGATCCAGGCTTGTTGCATGTTGATCTACATCTTCGAGGTATAAAGTTTCTACCTTGGTGATCTTATATGTTAGATGTAGTTCATGGAGTATTTTGTGCATTTGCGAGTCTTTTGTGTTAAAGATGGGTTTTTGATCTACTACGGAAGCAAAGGGTGCTAGATCTTAGCCCCATTCAGTGCCTAGGTTCATAAAAATGCAAGCTTTATAGTTTATTTTGGTCCATTCATGCATTAACACCATTGTTACGTGATAATTAGTTTTATAGAATCAGATATGAGAGTTTGGCACTTTGTCTTAACCAATTAACGGCTTATTGGAGGAAAAAGGGGTATGAGGAGTACGTGGGGCGTACGTAAGTGTACACTCAACGTAATGTTGAGTTATGCATAAAAGACTTGTACTATGTGCTTTGACGCTGTGTACGCGGGGCATACATCTCGAGTACACAGGGCGTACTCCATATTTCAACATTATTGGGCCTTTTTTTTTGTAGTTTGGGCCTAGATGTGCCATTGAGTTTCTGTATTTGGGCCATGGTTAGGTTGAGGGAATTCTTAGTATTAGTACCATGAAATTTTTTAGGCCTAATTAGGAAGTTGGGCCATATTGGGCTTTTGGTGCAGTGTGGTTGGGTTGAGACTGTACTACTTCGTTGCCTGATTGTCTGTTGACTGATTATATGTGTATCTATGTATATGTTGATGTAGTGTGGTTGGGTTGAGACTGTACTACTTCATGCTGCCAGCCAACAAACCCGGTAATGTTTATATTGATATTTTGTTATGTTATGGTATGTATAGATATGTATTGGTTATTGGGTTGAGGCAGTCCAGTTGGGACTGAAGGCCAAGAGACCCAAGGTGTCCCGGATAGACTGTAGGCTCGAGGGGCATACCAGTCAGGCCGAATGCCCGAAGAAATTTCCTAATAAGTTGAAGGACTGGCGAGGCGTTCCAGTCATGTTGAAGGTTTTATGAGCGTTCCATATAGTCTGTAGGTCGGGGAGGCATTCCAATCATGCTGAAGGCTCTATGAGCGTTCCAGATAGTCTGTAGGTCGGTGCGGCGTTCCAATCATGTTGAAGGCTTTGTATGCATGTTGCTATTTTTTATTATGCTTATGTGGTGGTATTTTGTGGGAACTCACTATGCTTTGTGCTTACAGTTTTTGGTTTATGGTTTCAGGTACTTCAGTGGACCGTAGCAAGGCGAAGGCGTGACCGTACACAATTAAATAGGATTTGGGGTTTTCAAGGTCAATTTTAGGGTTTGGGGGCTGATAAAGGGATCAACCTCAAATGTTTAAGGAGATATATAGGGTGCAAACCCTAAAATTTAGGGTTTCGCATTCAGCCGCCAACTTGTTGAGTTGAGGCTCCTCAACTCGTCGAGTAGGTCCATGAAAATGTGCGGCCATTTTGATCTCTACACAACGTGTTGGAGCCTCCCAACTCGTTGAGTTCTAAAACAAAAATGCATAAAATCCTTAAAATTTCATACCTGGGAATCGGGATGTTACAATAATACATTAATAAATCATTTAATTTGATTTCTAATTAATTTATTAACAAGTAATAAATTAAAAAATCATTCTTCTCTCTTTAACAATCATCCTATTTAATTGTTAGGTTTGAAGGCAACCCAAAGTAACCGTGCTATCATTAATTCAAGTTTATACCAATTATAGTTATGAGATTAGACACTCAATCCAACATTAATAAATTAAACTTTTAATTTAATTAAATTAAACCATTCTATTGATTTATTGCTTATCTTTTAATTAATCACTTAATTAAATTAATAATAAGATCCATAAGGATGTATTTTAAACCTTTTTCAAAATACTAGGGTTTATATTTTAAATTTCAAAACTCAAGAAATTAATTTTAATTTAAAAATAAACCAATCATGAATACAAGATAAGGATATCTAATTACTTAGATAATTATTCAGTTTTACTTATTTAAAACATTACTAAGTGAAATGGTCGCGAACGTTCTTTGGAGTACGCATAGCTTATAGGAGTTACGCATGGCGTACTCCAATCAGACCCAAACCCTATTTTAGGGTCTTGGACCGTATTTAAGCTCCTTATCTCATCACCTACCCTAATATCTTTAGCTTTCATCCCTCTAAACCCTAGAAACGAAACCTAGCCCCCATTTGAGTGGTTTTTGAGCTTTTGGTGGTATTTCATGCTTTTTGGTGCTCATAGAAGAAGAATGAGCTTCTTGGAGAAGTGTGAGATTGCTTGAAGCTTGTGGATCCAGGCTTGTTGCATGTTGATCTACATCTTCGAGGTATAAAGTTTCTACCTTGGTGATCTTATATGTTAGATGTAGTTCATGGAGTATTTTGTGCATTTGCGAGTCTTTTGTGTTAAAGATGGGTTTTTGATCTACTACGGAAGCAAAGGGTGCTAGATCTTAGCCCCATTCAGTGCCTAGGTTCATAAAAATGCAAGCTTTATAGTTTATTTTGGTCCATTCATGCATTAACACCATTGTTACGTGATAATTAGTTTTATAGAATCAGATATGAGAGTTTGGCACTTTGTCTTAACCAATTAACGGCTTATTGGAGGAAAAAGGGGTATGAGGAGTACGTGGGGCGTACGTAAGTGTACACTCAACGTAATGTTGAGTTATGCATAAAAGACTTGTACTATGTGCTTTGAGGCTGTGTACGCGGGGCATACATCTCGAGTACACAGGGCGTACTCCATATTTCAACATTATTGGGCCTTTTTTTTTGTAGTTTGGGCCTAGATGTGCCATTGAGTTTCTGTATTTGGGCCATGGTTAGGTTGAGGGAATTCTTAGTATTAGTACCATGAAATTTTTTAGGCCTAATTAGGAAGTTGGGCCATATTGGGCTTTTGGTGCAGTGTGGTTGGGTTGAGACTGTACTACTTCGTTGCCTGATTGTTTGTTGACTGATTATATGTGTATCTATGTATATGTTGATGTAGTGTGGTTGGGTTGAGACTGTACTACTTCATGCTGCCAGCCAACAAACCCGGTAATGTTTATATTGATATGTTGTTATGTTATGGTATGTATAGATATGTATTGGTTATTGGGTTGAGGCAGTCCAGCTGGGACTGAAGGCCAAGAGACCCAGGGTGTCCCGGATAGACTGTAGGCTCGAGGGGCATACCAGTCAGGCCGAATGCCCGAAGAAATTTCCTAATAAGTTGAAGGACTGGCGAGGCGTTCCAGTCATGTTGAAGGTTTTATGAGCGTTCCATATAGTCTGTAGGTCGGGGAGGCATTCCAATCATGCTGAAGGCTCTATGAGCGTTCCAGATAGTCTGTAGGTCGGTGCGGCGTTCCAATCATGTTGAGGCTTTGTATGCATGTTGCTATTTTTTATTATGCTTATGTGGTGGTATTTTGTGGGAACTCACTATGCTTTGTGCTTACAGTTTTTGGTTTATGGTTTCAGGTACTTCAGTGGACCGTAGCAAGGCGAAGGCGTGACCGTACACATCCTTGGTTTTACAACTAATTGGATTTTGGGAGACTTTGATTTTAAATAACGTTTGAAAGCAATAGTTTTGTATTACTTCTAATAATAATAGGATCGTTTTGAAAAGTTTAAATTTGTTGAATTTTTGGGATTTTACAATCGATTACTTGGGAGGCAAGGTAAGGGTTTCATCCCTTACCAAATTTTCGAAACTTAGGGTCCAAGATAGCCTAATTTCGAAATTCTTGGCCTAGAAGGTTTAATTACCATAAACCTTAATTTGATCAATTCAACCATTATATCACATTCAATAGAAAACAAGTCAAGCTCAGATACCACTGATGAGTTTTATATATAACAAATAAACTTAAACTCATAAGTGTGCATGCAACCATAATAAAGATCTATGTTTTCTCTATTGAATCTATAACTATGAACATCAAAAGAAAAACCCTAAAAACACTAGGCTATTTTCGAAAATACCAAAATAGGGTTAAGGATTTCATACCTTGATTGCTATTGTTGCAAATAGCAAAGAAACCTTCTTGATGATCCTTTGGAAGCATGCACCACAATTGTCGTGCCTCTGATGAAATCACACCCAACACAAGCAAGAGGATGAAGGAGAATCAAGTGAGAATTTCGGCCAAAGCCTCTCAAGGTAAGGAGTGTTGAATTTGTGAAGGGTTATGGCCCTTTATATAGCTGAGATAGCTTGGTGCCAAAGCTAGGGTTTAAGGAGGAAACCCTAAATCCCTTTTCTTGGTGACCAAGTGTAACACCTAGTTTTTCATAACAGGTATTATTTCATGAAATATAGATATTATGAGTTGAGTAAATGAGATAGAGACTTGAGTTGCTTTATTTTTAGAAATAATATTTATAAAAAGATAATCAAATAATGTTGTAGAGATTGTTGAGAAGATTTTGTGGACATAAAGATCATCAAAAACAGTGTCCGTATGAGGAAGTTATGATCGTTTGAAAATTTGATGAAAGTTCGCTGCTATATCGAGAAAGTCAACTAAAATCAAGTCAACGGTCAAAGTTTTGACTCTTACAGCGTGAGGAATGTTGTCTCACAACGTGAGCAACATGAATCGATGAAAACACGTGTCAAAAGAGCTGGACACGTGGCAGAAACCAGTCTAAGCACTTCTCACGACGTGAGAGGTATATGCTCACGACATGATCATCCCCAGAGTATAAATATGAGTGTTTTGAGTCGTTTTGGAGTATTTTGGTGTGACATCGCCATTTTCACGTCCAGAAAAGACCAATTTTGTTTATGCTTTATAAAAATCAGAGTATCTCTTTTAATAAAAAGGTTGCGGAATTTGTTCCCAGTAAAATACGTGATCAAAGTATTTCCGAAGAAAAGTATTTTTATTCCTTTTAAGACATTTGGGATGTCATTGTCAATACAGAAACATAAGCATAAACAGAACTTACATTCATTATCACTAGTGATTTATATCTCCTTAATCTCTCAGTGTAATGTGACTTCATATCAACACCTGTGATATAAATAAACTGAGTGAGTCAGGTTGGGAAACCAGGTGAGTACATAGGGTTTTCAACCCACAATAATATAATTATAATGTTTAATCGTCAAACAGTTAACTCAATTACCCATCCCCATTATCTTCTTTACTCTTAAGGGTCTACCCTAAGAATCAACTACTCCTCGTTCATTCATTCCTAAGGATCATCCTAAGGAATCGGCACGAAATCCATCGTTGTCAGGGTTTACTCAACGGGCACTAAATCCATAGCTGCCAGGGTTTGCTCAACGGGCACTAAATCCATAGCTGCCAGGGCTATTTCGTTTATTGACAGTATCCACTCGCAATACATGTCAATGGGTTTTTAGAGTACACCGGTGAACACATCGTTCACAACACCTACAGCTTGCGAGCCTGCTAGTGTTCCACTGTACTGTCTATAATAGTCTGTGGTTGTTATCCATACTCTGCTGAATGACGGGACCATCGTTTGGGAAAAGGCTTTTCACATCGTTCACCTCTCACCCTCACCTCGTGGTCTATAACACCTCTCAACTCATCGTCCAACTCATATTCCATCTATTATATCTACCCATGTTTTATCCCAACATTTTCGTAGATATAAAATACATATACAGTTTAAATCGTTTAAAACGTGTATAAAATCATTCATCTAGCATAGACAGCAAATATTAAGATAATATGCACACATAGCACGTAATTTATATAAAATACTTCATATCTATGTGTAAGCTGAAAGTAACTATGTACTCACTTGAAAGGTGGTGACTCAATACTCGGACAGCGCTTCGATACTCTCAAAATAATTTTCCTTCGATAAAACCTAGTATCAATATCACTAGGGTTTAGTCTAACGATAACCGCGACAAATTAATAGTCTGACTATTATTACTATTATATAAGCGTTAAACGATACTTATATAACTCATAATAATAGCCCAAATAATTATTTTAAGGACCTAATAGCATTACTATAATTATTCGAAATCTACATTAAAATTTGCGTAAGCGTAGCTCATTTACAGCGGATTTTAAAAAAAATCGGGCTTAGCTCGGAGCAGCATTTCGAAACCGAAAGACCCTTTTTCTCGGGACTCCGGGAGCCTCGGGGCTTCCTTTGGGAGCTAGGGGATTTACCTAGGGTTTTGGGAGGATTAGGACACTTAGAGAGAGAAAGTAATCTAGAGAGAGAGTGGAAAATGTGCAAGAAAGTCGGCAGCCTTCGCTGCCTTTTATAGTGCGAGCCTTCGGTCTACGCTGGGCGTACCGAAGGTGGTACGCGACGCGTTCGTCGGATAAGATTGCCAGGTGGTATCCTCCGGGTGGTGCGACGTGGCGAAGTCTCGGACCGCACAAGAGCGAGGTACGCTGCGCGTACTTTGTTTCAGATGCGGGGCGTAATGTGAAGGTGCCGTGTCACTCATCCGAAGCGGGTACTGAGTCAGCGATGGAGGGTCTAGATTGTGCCACGTCATCGATCGAGCAACAAGCTTCACAAATTCGAGTCTAAACTTTAAAAATTCGTATCTTTCGCATACGAGCTCCGTTTTTGACGCTCTTTATATCGACGCAAAGGCAGGAACGTACTCTACAACTTTCGTTTAGACTCTGTCGTCTAATTTTGACTTTATTTTAAAAGTTACATTATTAACAGGCCGGGACAGATTGGTCCGTTAAATTCTCATAACTTCTTCATCCGACATCCGTTTTCGCCCATGTTTTTCTCGTTACGCTACTCTTAACAAGATCTTTGATTCTTGTTTAGGTCGTGTCGGCTAAAAACCGCTTGATCTATTATTCGAATTTCGGGTTGTACACTGCTAATCCGAAACTTCGAAAAATCATAACTTCCTCGTACAAAGTCAGATTTGGGCGTTCCTTTTATGGACGCTCTCAGTTTAACGTATTCTATGACTTTTGTTTAGATCGCTAAGGCTAAATCTCGCTTTATCGTAAATTCACTATTTACGCTTCCCGGTATCGTGTCGGTTTTGCCGCAAAACTTCGACGGGACATAACTTCTTCGTTATAACTCGGATTTCGGCGTTCTTTATATGTACGGAAACCTTGTAACATATACTACAACTTGGTTAAGAATATTTATTCTAAATAATATTTTTTCAAAAAGTCGTTTTCGACCCCTATTATCTCTAAATTGACTAGCCCGGATCTACATGCGTTTCATTTGGCGTACATGAGGAGAGATGCTTCTTGGGAGCTATCCTCAGGAGTCTATACCAGAGATGTTATGCTGGCGTATGGGTGGTATAGAGTTGAGTTGCGGGATACAGTGATGTATCTTTTACTCGATAAATTGCATTTATGATATCTAATTATTATTAGATATATTAGACGCAAGTAATTATTATTAGTGAGAAAATCTCATTGAGTTTGATTAATAAGGGTTATAAACCCTATTACCCGAGAAATACCCGATATGAGAGATTTAGCCATGGGCTTAGCCTGTTATGATATTTGGTTATTGTTGTTATAATAGGTCACTGAGTATGATTATTAGTGGGTCTGGAAAGGTTATGAGGAACTTGTTATTTGATAAATAGGTGTTACCATGTGACGAACTGATAGATAGTGGAAGAGCAAAGCTGAGACTGGAATAAGTCTATCGACTAACCGGGTGAGTAACACTACTCTAACATCCAGTGTTGTGATAATTGTGATAATTATTATATGGTTGATTATTATTGACAATACTTAATTGTTGATTGAGATATTTAGAAATAGATAATTATTGAGACATTAGATTATGGATATTTGATTGATAAGTATACTATAATTGGAAGATATAACTTATTTGATAAATTGGTCATAGATATTTGAGAGATAGATCATTACTGAGAGATAGATCCCTCGATGAAATGATTATATTGGATATGTGACATTTATGTGAAATTCATATAATTTGCATGAATTGTATGATTTTATGCTTTATATGATTTGTCTGATTATGTTAGTATATTCACTAACCCGTGAGGCTTACGTTTTTGTGCTAATCTGTTTTGCAGGTAGATTTATTGTGACGCCTAACTCGATTATGTGCTTGCTGCCAACACAATCCTTGTGATAACTTCTTGTATACCGGAGTGCCATTGTACACCAAGATTATTTGTAAAACTTTTAAATGATTTTTTGGTAAATTTGGGTGTACTTTGGTAGAAAAATCTTGATGTTACACCAAGCAGCCCATTCCCCTCAATCAAGGGGCTTGCATGAAAACTCTGTGGGCTTTCCCAAGTGATTTTCATCCACCTCAGCCAATGAGATCATTGAGCTTCTTTCCTCAACTTTCAATAAATAACCAAACAGACCCTGCACTTTTAATTATACAATTAATCCCAAAATTAATTCTAATTAATTTCTGATTAATTATTAATGAAACAATATGATTTCTAATTAATATATTATTTCCATAATATATTAATACATCAATTATTTGAATTTATTACTCAAGTAATAAATCAATATCTCTCTATCTCAAAAATCAACATGTCCGGTTGCTAGGTTTGAGGACAACCCAAAAGGACTGTGTTACAATCAATTTAAGTTTATATCAATTATAGTTATGGGCTTAGATACCTAATCTAACAAAATCATGGGTCGACACTTTGGAGGATCCTAAAACCGGAAATATGCAAAAATATGATCATTTTTGGAGATAAATTATGGAGTGATTTCTTAGCGTTATGGGTTGAGGTGAATACCGTATAAAATACCGATGTAATTGCAAGTTTTCACGCAGTGAATAAAATGATTACAAAATTCAACGAGATTTACAACAACTTGCTAAATCAACGGAAATGCGGGGAAAATGATTATACTATTTTCGAGACGGTGCATGATTTTTTAAAAATTGATAACAATAAGAGGTCGTTCTATTTTGCACATTAAAGAGGTGGTTCCCCGATGGGTCGAGAAAAGAAGAAAAAGATAGAGTCTTTATCGAATACATCGGGAATCAGAAGAGGAGATGACATTTGAAAGGTCCCTAACAATTTCGAAATTATAATTTAAATTTTGAAAATCGTTTGAATTTTGAAAATGAGAAATTAGAGGAGAAAAATGAATGAGAGGAGAAGTAAAGAGCGTGACAAGATAAGCAAAAAATTCACGATATGAATTTTTTAACAAAAAACATCGATCATCTCACCGGAAATGAGCACGATATGATTTTGATACTAGAGCGAAAATCATGAAAAAATATTACAGTTAGTCTTATTTTGTAGTCTTTTATTTTAATTAGCGTTTTTATCTATGTAATCGTTTTAATTAAATTAATGGAATATTTATCTTTTATTATTATAAATATGTATTTAAAAATATTTATATAATTAATAAATTACATTAAAAAAATGGTATGGTGTGGTACCACTCATATCCGTTTTGTGGGGTGAGGGAAAGGTAAGGGGAAAATGATGTGGTGCTGATGTGGCATATCAATAATATGGTACCACACCCACCAGTCTAATGGTAAAGCTTATATGAGTAAATATTCCTCTGATGCTTAAGTATTTAGAAATGAACTATTAAAGATGATTATAATTCATGATTATTCGCTCTCTATTGTTAAACATTATGGTTTTCGAAAGTATACCAAAAGTCTTCAACCTTTATTGAAGGTATCTTGTCAACCTACAATCAAGAACGATATAATGAAGGTATATGAGAATAAAAAATTCCATATCTTGAAATGTTTTAAGCAAAATGATAGTAGGATTGCTCTCACATCTGATATGTGGGCAACAAATATTCAAAAGAAAGGTTACATGACAATCACAACACATTATAAGTCTATGGTATCAACTATGCTGATCAAATTTTAGAAGTATTGAAATGTAATACATAATGTTATGAGTGTAACAATTGTCCTGGATCTCAGATATAAGTTAAAGTTGATAAATTATTTATTTCCAAAAATATATGGGGAGGAAGCAAGAAGTGGGATTACGAAAATATGTAACATAATTAATGAGTTGTTTGAAGAGTATAAAAGAAACATGACAATAAACGAGAGTCTTCTTGGAAACGACAATGTGCGACTAATGTCTTAAAGGGAGGGGCGTCAACTTTTATCAAACCAACATGGGAGTTGGATTTCGAGACTACTTTCTAAGGATGATGGATTTGAAAAAACTGAGTTGCACGATTATTTAGCTGAGAAGTTGTTAGTAAATGATGAAGATTTTGACATATTGATGTGGTGGAAGTGAATTGATTCCAAGTTTCCTATATTACAGAAGATTGCTAGAGATGTCTTAGCCATTCTAATTTCTACGGTCTACAATTGCTATAGAATAAATTTTTAGCTTAAGCGGGAATAAGGTAACGAAACAACATAGGCGACTTAAACCGGACATAGTCGATGCATTAATATGTAGCTAAAGTTGGTTACAGAAGGAACTTGAAGGTAAGTTTTATAATAAATACACCAATTGTTACATCATACATGTGTATAAATATTATTTTTTTTTTCTAACTATAAGATTTATATGTTTCAAGTAAAAGACAAGAATAACTAAATGCTTTTGATAAGACGGTTGCATATGATGATGAAGTTGAGTAATTTTTCAGATTAAACAAAAGAAACAAATAGAACCAAAGACTTGAAATTCTCTTTCGGGTAATTATGTTTTCATTTTGATGCTTGTTAAACATTATGATTGATGTAAACACAATCTGATTATGACCTTTGGTTTTGATGACTTATTAAACTTGAAATTATGTTTTGTGTAAGTTGAATTTATTATGTTGATAGATAGGAGATGAGTCGGAGATAAACCCAAAATCTA